>NC_071114.1:19857500-19947500 GCF_024256425.1 Clarias gariepinus | reverse complement strand
ATTTCTGTTTTTTTTTTTGCACACTTTGTCTATACATTGTGAACTTTTACGTTGATTGTCTCTCTATACTGTTCCTACCTGGCAGAAAAAAGATTAAGCGCTATATTACTGGTATATTCTCCTTTATCAGAAAAGTATCAGGGTCAGGATAGAACTGTCACTCAGTCTGGATCCGAACAGCAGTCCACTATTTAGTGATGCCTGCTATACACCATAAGATAATCGGTTAATTAGTTTAGTTTAGACTAATTATGTACAATTCTCATGGATTAATCTCTCCTCTGATGATAATGATGTATGAAGCAGATGTGTGGATCACTCAGTTCATTATCTTAATATACCTGGGTTATAACACAAACATTGTGTCGTGACTTCCTGAACACTGCATGGCAAATGAATATTAAATTCTTTGTAGAAGAAAAACCTGTTTTGTTCATTTATGCTAATGAAACACAATACATTGCACATAGTGAAAACATTTACAAAAATTTGTATGCAAGCATTTCTCTCTGATTTATTTATTATTTAAACAGCAGCTCAGTGTCTCAGAGCTGTACGACAGCAGCGGCAGGCTTTTATGCTTATTTCGAATTACAGAGAATAAAATGTTATTTGTTTATTAAGGGTGAGAAGAGTTAATTAGGACGTTTTCACACTCATGTCGTCACAACCTGAGGCTAAACTGTGGACCTAATTTAACACAAACTTTATCTTAGTCGCAAGACTTTATATCATCCTGTTTACTGTCAGACTGAGAAAAAAAATAAGCAATTAGATGTGGAGTGTCATTAAGTCCTGACAGTAATGAGATTTATTCACTAACAAGGCCTAATGAAGAGAAATCTGAAGTCAAGATGTACTATCACAGGGTCGATTTATTCTAGCTGTCGTCGAAACATCATATATAGAGACATAAATGTAGAAAAATAGGTTTCTAATCTGATAGAGGGTATTAATAAATAATATGTTAATACATGAGTTGCATTATGGCATTCATTCGAATTTTTAACATTGATTTCTTAAATGTTACAGCACACACACATGCACACATAGGCACACACACAAATATACAAATGAGCAAATAACTTTTATTCTACAGCAATGTGAAAAACTGATGGAGAGCATGCTAAGACACATGAAAGCTGTAAATCGTGGGTTATTCCACCAAATACTGATTTCTTAATGTTATTTAGCCAAAGCATTAACACAGTTTGTTTACAAATTATTTACATTGTGTTTTATTCGAGCTATTAAATATCTGCAAATACTGCATGATCTTGGGTTATTTTAATGTGTTGTGATGTTGTAATTTCCTTTAAATGTACTCTTTAAATAACAATAATTATATTTTGAATTTAGAAGAAGTATTGTCAGCAGTTCACAAAAAATGAAACAAAACTGTTCATCTCACCAATACATGCACCTGTAAAAAAAAAAAACCTCATAGAAATAGTAACTATGATTGTATTTATAAACATTGCAACAATTTTTCTGTTCTCACTTCTGTCTCATCTTATCTCCTATCATGTACTGATGAAATAATTAAAGGTGAAAAGTCATTCAGAGCATACCAAGATATTTAACAAAAATGTTTGTTTGTGTGTGTGTGTGTGTGTGTGTTGGTGTGTGTGTGTGTGTGTCAGAATTTTTGATAGCCCCAAAATAGCCCAGCATTGTTAAATTCTTTTTATCTGTAGATAATCACACCCAGACTTTAAATCACCTGAATTACACAAAAGTGTTTACTGGAAAAGAGAGGAAACTCTGAGACGCTGCGACACGGCCGAGTAGAACAGAGGCGCCGAGTACAGACGAGACGCCGAGCACCAAAAATCACAGAAATCACCAAAATTCCAGTGCAGAGACAGAATGTGTGTGTGTGCGTGTGTGTGCATGACTGAACTCTGACCCTGACTCTATCTTACATTTGTTTACATCTTTAAAAATATCTCTACCCATGTAACCAGAAATGGCAAAAACAAGTTCCTCTTACACCACAACAATTTACCAGCAATTTCAATGAGCAGTTTAGTGAGCGATTAAGTCAGTGATTCAGTGAGTGATTTGGTAATTGATTGAATGAGTGATCAGGTAGTGATGTGGTGAATGATTCAGTGATTGATTCAGTGAGTGATTCAGTGAGTGATTTAGTGAGTGGAGTGATTCAGTGATTGATTCACTAAGTTTTTCAAACAGTGATTCAGTGAGTGATTTGTTAAGCACGTCAGTCAGTAATTCTGTGAGTCTGTAAGTGATTTAGTGAGTGTGTCAGTTAGTGGGTCAGTGTGTGAGTCAGTGGGTGATTTGGTGAGTGATTCAACGAGTGTGTCAGTGATTGCATCATTGTGTCCATTGAGCGTCCCAGTAAGTATGTCAGTAAGTCAGTAGGTGTGTCAGTGATTGAGTCAGTAAGTGAGTCAGTGTATGTTTCAGTGAGTGGGCCAGTGATTGCATCAGTGCCGTTACTAGTGTGAGTCAGTAATTATGTCAGTGAGTGTGTCAGTGATTGAGTCAGTGAGTGAGTCAGTGAGTGATTTAGTGAGTGATTCAGTGAGTGATTCAGTAAGTGATTTGATGAATGATTCTATAAGTAACCAGTGACCGATTTGAAACACAAAGTGTAGGACAAACAAGTCACATTTACAGGTCATATGACTGAAACTTCACCAGACAGACAGGAAGAGGTAAAAGGATAAGGTCATAAAGGTATTATAAGATATGATGAATGAAAGAAGAGCAAAAAAGATAAAAGGATAAAGAAGGAAAGGTAGAGGTTAAAGGGGTAAAGAGATTAGATGGGGCAAAGGGGAAGTGAGGAGAGGAATGAAAAAATAGAGAAAATGGTAAGACAGTAAGGTGGAACTGATGAGCGAATGAAGATGGAGAGATAGAGGAGAGGCTGATTAACTTCAGTCAGTAATAAAGCTGAGTGCAGTGTGGTATATGAAAGCAGGGAATTCTGGGAAAGTGGACCAGGGGAAACACATGTGCTCGGCCGTAGCATGTGTGCTGGATGCCGATGACGTGACCCGGCCGAGAGGTTCGGGGATAAATGTGATTTTCATCAGCACTTTAAATCCTGTGCTCCAGGGTCAGGGTCACACTGAGTCCGAGGTCAGAGGTCAAATGTCCGGGATTGATTACCTGGGGTTTGTGTGTGTATGTGTGTGTGTGTGTGTGTGTGTGTGTGTGTGTGCCATATGTCTGCAAGATGAATAAAGTATTATTCATAATTCAGTTTAAATAAATTGAAAATGTAAATCAGGAATGTTCACCAAATTCACACTGTATTATGGGGATAGATAACTACACACTTCTATGAATACTAGTGCAAATCAAAGGTCACTAAAAGAAAACAATCACTAACACTTGACAGGATTATCACCTAGTAACTCACACACACACACACACACACACACACACACACACACACACGCTTACTCACAGCCCCTCCCCCTCAATGCACACTTCACTTAAATAGCATTTGTTTAAGGAGAGACATCCGGTATATTAAACCAGTGTCACACACACACACACACACACACACACACACACACACACACACACACACTAAACTCTTCTCTAATTTTATTGGACTCCAATATGAAAAAAAAAAAAATAAATCTCACAGAATACAGCTGGACCAAAAAAAATTGTATCACTGATGACATCATAATTCCGCCCCCAAAGAAATAAGTGATGGAAACAACAAATTATACCGCTTTTGTTTACATATAAGAAATATTTCAGCTGAGACAGTGCAGGTCCTGAGTAAGGCGACACGACTGCATGTTTTTACACTTTCGTAGATTTATATCACTGCTGGCTGCCTTACAGACTCTCTCTCTCTCTCTTACACACACACACACACACACACACACACACTCACACATACACACACACAGCAAAAAGCACATTAAATAATCCAGTAAAAAAAATATGGAGAGATAGTTCTGGCTGTAAACACAGCGTGCGGTAAATGAGCAGTGGCGGCTAAATTGAGCTTGATAATCTGCAGTTGTAGACTGTGTGTGTGTGTGTGTGTGTGGGTGTGTGTGTGTGTGTTTAATTGTGTTTGAGATGTTTCAGAGCTACTATCACAAAAAAGTCCAGGAAACTATCAGCATGAACCTTAAAAACCCTTCTGACAAAACTTGTTTCAAATGCTCCATGAAACACTTTTTCCCAGAAATGAATGTGTGTGTGTGTGTGTGTGTGTGTGTGTGTGTGTGTGTGTTTGTTGCTTTACTGTGCACACATTCTGTCATCAGTTTCATTTGGCTGTGTGTGAACATTACTGTTGAGTGACTCACGAATCATTTCTCTGTGTTCACTGATTTATTGATTCATTCGATTTTCACAGCTGTAACGGTGATGCTTAAATGTTTTTCGATATTCCTTCATTACTAAATCTCAGTACACAGCTCTTAACATTATTCTTGAGGTGTTTAACATAAAATTTTATGTACGTACTTTCAGCAAGCCGATGTGATCTCGTGAATGTTCTCATCTTGTTTTCATGATTTTATGTGGATGGAAAGATTTTTTTGTAAGGAAAAATAGAGTAGTAAAATCTGTGGTTTAAATAATATCATCACACAAGTGTTCGGGGACTGAGAGTAATGAATGATGTAGCTGGCTAAGAGTAAGCAGTGTAAAGTGACAGCAAGTGCAGAAAAGAGTAAAAACCATCTAGAACAAGAACATTCCCCCCAGATATATCAGTACATAACTAAAAAACTATTAAAATTACTCTGTAATTAGTGAGTCATTTTTTCTGAGCTTGACTTTCAGACTGGTCTTTAGGAACCATCTCATGACAGTGAAAAATCATACTTTTACATTTTCTTAAGTTCATTACGGTGTTTCTACCATTTAATTGACTATCAGACTCTGCAAAGTGTTTTACTGTATTTTGAAAAATGATCAAATCATTGGCCATTAGTTTTCCCACACTTCTCTCCGTACTAGTTTTGAAGCCAGATAAAATAAAACTAGTGTTACAAGCTCACTTTACCTATTATGAGTAGAAAAAAAAGGAAAAATACCCAATTATGAGACAACAGAAGAGACTCTGACTCCGCCAACAAAAATGAAAGTTGCATTTAAAACAAAAAAACGCCCAAGGTCCCACCTTAATTATGAGTTTATCTCAACAGATGATTCACATGCTCCAAGCCTGTCTTGTATAATAGTTGTGGCCTTAATAGAATGTTTAAGACAACTTTAACTCTGTCAACGTTCTGTGTTCACTCTGGAAAAATTTTAAATATGTCTAGAAACAGGCTGCTATCCATCCATCCATCCACCCGTCCATCCGTCCGTCCGTCCGTCCGTCCATTCATCCATCCATCCATCCATCCATACATACATACATCATAGAAATTATACCACTTTTTCTGTGTAGGGGGCCTGGAGCCTATTCCATGGAATTTACCGGGCACAAAGCGGGGAACTCATTGGATAAGGTGCCAACCCATCACAGGGCACAAGCACACAAACTCACACACCCATTCATACAGTATAGGCCACTTAGAAATGCCAATCAGTCTACATCGCCATAAAGTACCATGGCCACCTGAAATCTTGAAAACCCTGTTCCCATTTCCAACAACCTATCTTAGTGTAGCAGGGTTGTCTGCAGTGAAAGCAATAAAAATGAAATTATGAAGGAGACTGGACACAAGGAATACACTTTGGGTGTCGTTGTGTCCCATTACTTTAAGATGGAACCATCTCATCACAGAGAAACAAGGTCAGGGACCACACTTATTCAGCATTATGATGTTGTATTTATTAAGCACTTTAGTATGCTTTGTTCTGAGTCTGACATGAAATCATCGTCTAACATAAAACTGGTGCATGGTGCAAAAAAGGTTGGAAACCATTGCTATACAGTAGTATAAACCATAAAATCCTGTAGGTCAGAGTAAGCATATCATTAATTGAGGCAAATTACATTACTTTACATTACATTACTACCAGAGATGTGGTACTATTTGTTTATGTACAGAGTGCACCTATATCTTAAATATATTTAGTCGAGTTATTTTTTATATACACCGATCAACCATAACATTACAGACAAAAACATTATTCCCATTATATTGTATAATCTCCAGTATAGTGTAGATGTGCGTCTTGGGCAGCTCTGGCCCCTCAGGGCATGTCTCCATGGGACCTCTGGGGGTGTGCTGTGGTTTTTGGCACCAGTACATTAGCAGCAGATCCTTTGAGTGCTGTGGGTTGTGGGGAGTAGCCTCCATGGATCAGACCAGACAGGCTGGCCTTTGGTCTCCACAGGCATAAATTGAGCTATGAGCCCATGATCCTGTCAGGAGTTTACTGCTTTGTAATAAATGTTATTCAATTCACCTGATATTGGTGTAAGTGTTGTAGCTAATTAGATAAATAATAAACAATAAGCCAAATCTAAATTTGGATGTCTGTTTCTAGACATAGATTGCTATTTTTTATGGGCAGATATTTTGATGAATGTAAAAAAGAAAGCATAAAAATGAATGTTTAAAACGAGCAAATTTATCTGGCACTAGAACAAGACAATATTTGCCTAAAAATTTCGAATATGTCTAAAAACAGGCTTCCATCCATCCATCCATCCATCCATCCATCCATCTGTTATATTGATTATACCACAGGATCCCAGGGAACACCAAGGGGATGCCAACCCATCACAGGGTACAAGCACACCAACTTACACCCAATCATATACTACAGACAACTTAGAAATGCCAATCAGTTTTCACTGCAGGCCTTCTGTCTGTGGAAGAGGTTAGTTTCACTTAATAACTGTGAAGATGGCTTGGGTTGCATTGATACTCACAGGGGTCAAAGTAGTCTTAAATTCTTACTGGTACTACAGTATAAATTCAAAAGGTACAAATTCCATAGAAAAAAACTTTTTTTTTTATTGTATTTGTATGTCTTGCTCCTTTTTTGATTTTTCACTAGACAATGTTAGCTAGCCCTGCAGCTCTATTTACTATGCTGCTGAAAAAGACTACTGGCAGCATAAAGTGTAAGACCATTAGATTTTTTTAAATCGATTTGTGTAGGGAGTCAACACATATTGCTAAAATTACATACAATACATTTTAATAAGATACTTGATGAAAAGTGAAAACTGGATGAATGAATCTTTCACAGATTCATGTAAAGTCACTTGTTTTTTTAATGAACTGCAAATTACTAGCTCGTATATTGTGCCAGAGTGTGGTTTATTATTCACAATGCAGTGCAACACAGCTAGGTCTGGATTTAGCTGTGTCTACTTTTGTAGGGCATTACCTCACTAGCTATTTAGCAGCTAGCAGCGATGTGATTCTCTTTGTTAGCGACTCTTCCCTGTGTATCTACGATGTTTTGAGGTTTATTAATTTCCCTGCGCTGACAGCATGGAGTTCAGAGAGCTTAACTTTTTTTTATGTTTCAGTAAAAAACCCTCTTCACTTTGTCACCACTCTTTTAACTGATTTTACAGAGCGCAGAACAGCGCTATGCTACGCTAACTTTCCACTGAACAGTAAGTTCACTGCTGCAGTCTCACGTTACACATCTGGACTCACTCACTCACTCTCTCCGCCATTTACATCATATAAACCCTCTCACATCGATAAGTGTGTGTGTGTGTGTGTGTGTGTGTGCGCGCGTGTGTGTGTTTATGTGTGTGTGATTTATTACTACTCCATATGTAAGAAGGATTTGGAAAAGATTTATTCGCTCAGAGAAACTTTGACGAAAGCAGTGACAGGATGAATTTGGATGATAATTTGAAATTTTATCGTCCCTCCATGCTGTGAAAACAGAAATTTACAGCAGCACTGACAAATGTTACACATGCCTATCTGTCTGTACTGTGTCACCCATCTGTCCCATCTGCACTGTCAGTGCCTGCTGGTGCCCATCTGTGTCATTTGTGTCTCTGTACTGCCTGTCCCCATTTGCGTTCTCTGTAAGTCTCTTTATTGTCTGTACTTATTTGTACCATCTATTATGCCATCTGTGCTGACAGTACTGACTGTGCCCATCTGTGTCATATGTGCAGTCTCTACTCATAGTGCCTGTCAAAATTGCATGCTCTGTCTGTACTGCCTGTGTCCATCCATGTCATCTGTTCTTTCTGTTTTGTTTCTGCCCATCCATGTCATCTGTGTATGACTTGATTGTGCTCACCCATAGTGTCTGTGCTGTCTGTAGTGAGTGGGCCTGCAGGTATCATCTGTGCTGTCTGTAATGATTCTCCCTGTCTGTCATCTGTGTGCTACTGCAGTACCTATACTGCTTTGCCTTTTTTGTGTCACCCACCTATTATGCCTGCACAGCCTGTTGCCATCTGCACCTTTCTGTAATACCTGTGCCTATCTGTGTCATCTGTGCCAGTCTGTACTACCTGTGCTCCCTATGCCCTTCTGTCTTGTTGGGCTCAAAGGCCCAACAATGGCATCCTGGTGGAGCTGGGTCTGTCCACTCCACTCTGAACTGTCCGTACCTCCTTTGCCCATCCGTGTTATACAGTATGTTGTTGGTACCATCTGTATCTGTACTGTCTGTACCTGCCTATTATCCATACCCTCTGGTGATACTGCATGCGCATGTCTGTCCCTGTCTGCATCATACTGTCCACAACTATCTGTACTGTCTGTGCTTTCTACACTAGTCAATACCATCTGCACATCTATACCACTATGCCTGTGCCAGTGTGTACTATATGTACTGTCTATACTGAGTGTGAGCATTTGTGTCCATAGCATCTTTACTGTCTGTACTGTCTGCACTGCCTGTGCTACCATTGTATCACTCTGATTTTCAATGTTTTCTACATTAATTTTTAGCAGCAGCAATATTTTTTACTTTAAAATCCTCACTACACTTACTATGGGCTGTCAGTTATCAGTCTATCCAGCTGTGACTACTTTGCTTTGAAGGTAATTATGTTGGCAAGGTTAAGAATTTGCACATGCTATTCTGAGAACTGTTAGCATCAATTTCGTACTGTACTTGCATTTTTCAATGTAAAAAATTGTAGAATTGTTGTTGTTCTGTGTTGAAATTTTAACTTTAAGTTGATATGTTTATTTTTTTCTCTAATATTTTAACATTAAAAAGAAGTACACATTCTATGTTACAAGTTCTCACAGGTTTTACAAGTTGTAACATTTTCCAATAGAATGACCTTCAAACTCTGGAAACAATTTTTATTGCTATAGCAAAAATAAATAAAAAATATCTGGCCGTGTTGCATCTAAAATGTTAGTTATTTGATATGTATTTCTTGTTTATAGAATAGATTTTTTTTTTTGTAGAAGCACTCACCCAAGCATGTGGTGGTACTGATTATCGGTGCAGCTGTAATTACCTGTGTTCTTCTGCCTACAGCTACTCAGGCTGTGCTGATACTCAGTACAATAGCACTCTTGTGCTTGTGCAGTGTTGTTTAATTGCTGTATATTAGCCAGGAATTAGTGGTCACTATTTGTTGCGATAATGTTTTGGAATGTTTGTGTGTGTGTGCGTGTGTGTGTTTGTGTGTGTGTGTGTGTGTGTGTGTGTTTGTGTCTTCCTGACTATGAAGTGAGTTAATAAATGACCCTGAGGCATTCATGTATGTAATGAGCACTCTGGGTTCAGTATCAAGTGTTTGTGTGTGTGTGTGAGTAAAAGAGAGAGCACTGACAGTCTTGATAGAAGAAGATGAATGAAGATGAATGAGTGAGATTAGCAGATTATCAGTGCATTTAACTGATGCTAAGCTGTAATCAATCACACGCATGCATACATACACACAAACACACACGCTTAGCATATGCCAAAATCAGATCCAAAATAACAACAACCATACTACTACTACTACTACTAATAATAATAATAATAATTATAAAAAAAAAGCATTTGTTCATTAAGCTTCTATACCGCTTATCCTGTGTACAGTGTTGCAGCCTTTCCCAGAAGACTTTGTGGGTTACATCCTAGACAGGGTGCCAATCCATATAATAATAATAATAATTATTATTACGAACGCGGACGCGACTCTGGCAGGCGAGCTGAGCACTTTCTATGCTCGCTTCGAGGCTGCAGCCAAAGACGCTAGCAATGCTAATGCACCTGTGTTCACTGAGATATTCAACATCTCTTTATCTCAGTCGGTGATCCCCACATGCTTTAAAGAGTCCATCATTGTTCCTGTTCCGAAGAAACCTCATCCCGCTTCTCTCAATGACTATCGCCCTGTAGCCCTCACCTCAGTAGTGATGAAGTGCTTTGAACGCCTGGTCAGAGACTTCATCATTTCTTCACTACCGGGCACACTCGACCCACTACAGTTTGCATACCGCCAGAACCGTTCCATAGATGATGCAATTTCTCATCTCCTCCACACATCACTCACTCACCTGGACACTAGGAAAGGGAATTATGTTAAAATGCTTTTCATCGACTACAGCTCTATATACTACTGCATTTAATATCATGATTCCCTCCACACTCACCACCAAGCTGGAGCACCTGGGACTCAGCTCATCAATGTGTCAGTGGATCTCCAATTTTCTGACTGGCAGACCACAGGCAGTAAGGATGGGCGGACATGTCTCAGCCTCACTCACTCTCAGCACTGGAGCCCCCCAGGGCTGTGTTCTGAGCCCCCTGCTGTACTCTTTGTACCCCCACGACTGCGTGGCCACTACCAACTCCACCACCATCATCAAGTTTGCTGACGAAACTGTCATGGTGGGCCTGATCACCAACAATGATGAGTCGGCCTACCTAGAGGAGATTGTAAATCTGGAGAACTGGTGCCAGAGGAACAATCTCCTCCTGAACATCAGCAAGACAAAGGAGCTGATAGTGGACTTTAGTACAAAGCAGGAGAGGAACTACTAGACCCCATCATCAACAGGAGCCCAGTGGGGAGAGTGGACAGCTTCCGATACCTCGGTGTTCACATCACGCAGGACCTGTCATGGTCCTGTCACATCAACACCGTGGTGAAAAAGGCCTGACAGCGTCTCTACCACCTCAGACGCTTGAGAGACTTTAGACTGCCCTCTAAGGTGCTCAGGAATTTCTACTCCTGTACCATAGAGAGCATCCTAACGGGAAACATCACGACCTGGTTTGGAAACAGCACCATGCAGGACAGACAAGCTCTACAGAGGGTGGTGCGATCAGCTGAGCGCATCATCCGCACTGAGCTCCCTGACCTGCACTCGATCTACAGCAAGCGGTGCTGGACCAAGGCCAGAAAGATGGTGAAGGACCTCAGCCATCCCAACAATGGACTGTTCTCTCTGTAGCGGTCTGGGTAGCGATTCCGCTTCCTGAAGGCCAACACAGAGAGACTGAGGAGGAGCTTCTTCCCGCAGGTGATAAGGTCTCACACCACACAGGAGCAATATCTTTTAAACATTGACATTGACTGGACATGGACACATTTATGCAATACATATTTGCATATCTGAAACCATTGCACATGTCACTTTCATAAGTCACTTTATACAATACATGTTTATATATATCTGCCATTTTGCACATGACACTTAAAACATTTTACAATTTCTTTAATATATATACCCCCCATATTCCTATATTTCTATATTTTGTAATATTTTTATTATGCCCTTATTTGTACAGTTTGTTTATTTTACTAGTTACATTTATTTTCTTTTGTATTTCATTTCTTTTTATTTATATTTTTTCCTTATATAGTTTTTATTTTCTTTTGAAGGTCACCGGCGGTCGTACAAGCATTTCACTGCATATCGTACTGTGTATGACTGTGTATGTGACAAATAAAATTTGAATTTATTTGAATTTGAAATAATACTAATACTAATACTAATAATAACTCCAAGAACGTGAACTCCTCTGTTTTTAAGAGATCATGAGAGCTGCAAAAAAATGACAGCTTTAACCTCTGACTGTTAGAGAGCACTGACACTGGAGATTCCTTCCATAAATGTAGTAAACACATACTTGCAGAAAACTTCATCATATCAGCAATTACATATGTTGAGTAATTAAAAAATATAACACTTTTGGATCTAATTTGTTTCAACTGGAAGAGTGTTTTCCTAAACACACAATATAGATATTGTAAATCACTAATCATCAGTCATCTGACTGCTCCAGCAATGGTCATGTCATGTTCAGAGGTGGGGCATCATACTGTACATGGACTGCAGATTAAAACCAAATCACAATATGGTTTTTAACTGAGACACTTTGTTAGAGGAAATGATAGAGTGAGGCGATGATGTCATAAAGGAAGAGTGGGTAAATGTGCTAAGCAGATGCTGAGAGAGCAGAAATGACACATGGGTGTTAACATCGCAAAAACAGGCTAAATTAATTAGGAGGAGTTGAAAGTGGAAAAGCTGTGGTCACCACAAATCGTCAAGAGTGAAATGAAACACAGCCGAGTGAAGCTGAGTCTTTATACAGTAAAGATAAATATCCACACTAACTGATGACTCACCGCATGACTGCTATGTGTTTGCACAGTGTGCATAAGTATTTACTTTATCAACTGATTTTTGGTGAACTAAAATGGAGTTTGTTGAGATTTTATGTAAGAGTGTTAGAGCAAATTTACCCCTGAAATAAGTCCTGGTGCCATCAGAAGGCAAATCTTTACCTGAATATCAATAAATACACCTGTTCTTGGAAGAGTTTGCTGAAACCCATTCATAGGTTAGGAGCGGATTAATCTGAGAAATAACAAGAAGACAAGAAGAACTTGGAAAGAGCTGGCGAGATCCCCAGATCAGATAGAGAGAGAAGTTTTTCACAGGATAACCGCAGTCCAGACACTTCACACAGCTGAATTTTATGAAAGAATGATGAGAAGAAACACATTGCTAACGCAATCTGGAAGAAATCCTGTTCGGAGGCTCAGCATGTGGAACACGTGGAGGAATGTTCGCTGGTCTGATGAGAAGAAAACTAAACCTAGAACAAAGCAACGGTTTTGAAAGTACGTAAATGAACACAGCTCATCACCCTAAAAACATCATCGGCCATGTGAAGCATGGTGGTGGCGGCATCATGTTGTGGAGACGCTTCTGATCTGTAACGAAATTGGCCATGAGGCAAAGAAAGAGTTAATTATTAGATAATGCAAAAGAAAACCTTTAAGTTTGTGTGGGTGGAGCTTCACCTTACAAAACCTCTCTCTTTCTCTCTCTCTCTCTCTCTCTCTCTCACACACACACACACACACACACACACACATTGTCTCTATCTGTCTCTCTATCTGTCTGTCACTAAATTCCACAATCTGGTCTTCCTTCTCTCTCTTGTCTGTCTCTTGTAGTTTGGTTCTCTGTTTTTTGTTTTTTTTTACCCTGTCCTCAACTCAGAATTACCCAATTAATCACTGTCTCTCTGTCGTTCTCTCTTCTATCTTTCTATCTACATGTGACCCTGTATCTGTCTTTCCCTGTCAATCTTATTGTATCAATTACTGGCTTTCTGTCTTTCTTTCTCCACTCTATCTCTCTCAGCTGTTCGCTCCATCTGTCTTTCAACATTGATAAACACTTTACCCCAGATATTTAGGTTTTTAACTCTCTCTCTCTCTCTCTTACTCTGTCTCTCTTCCTGTGTGTGTGTGTGTGTGTGTGTGTGTGTGTGTGTGGTCCTATATTCTGGATGTGGGCATTTTGGAGGACAACCGATGGATTGTGAGACTCATCATGATTGTATGTTGTTAATAAGGGACACATGGAGGAAAATGTATGAACAGAGCTGTGTGTGTCTTGTGTGCGTGTCTGAGTGTGAGTGTGTGTGAATGTGTGAGTGTGTATGCTCAGTGACAAGGTGATTGAATTCCCCACATCTTGCAGTATTTTGTGGTATTTTGCACTGTGGGAAACTTGTTGCTAACAGCATGACACACACATGCACACACACACACACAAAAGCAAAGAGAGAGAGAGAGAGAGAGAGAGAGAGACAGACAGACACAGAAATAGTAAGAGAGACAGACAGAAGCGACAAACTTGTGAAGCTCAGATTCTGTATATTGTGTTTCTCCTGCATTAGAAAGTTTCCCAGTGGAATCGTTACCCAGAGAACCCATGAAGAACCCTGTTTATTAGAATGTGGTGAGACTGAGCAGAGACTCGACGTCTGAAAAAGGTTTGACTCTGAAGGTCAGCTTTATTCACAGAGAAATTTTCAGCTCTTTTAATTCAGAATGTCAGTGACAACACACACACACACACACTGCATGGAAGCGTATGGAACGTTTTCCGAGTCTGTGAGTGATTTCCTCGCTTGGATAAAACACTGCCAGAACCGCCAGCAGCTCCACTTTCATTACAGAGAAAATAAGACCCGCAATTTATAGATCTCCACCGTTTAGCTCCTGGCCTTTACTGTAATACAGAGACCATTCCACTGGGGTGTATGTGTGCGTGCAATGGTGTGTGTGTGTGCGCGCGCATGTGTGTGTTACTGGGTGATAATCCTGTTGAGTGGTAGTGATTATTTTCTTATACTGACCTTGGATTTACGCTGTCTTCATATGGGAGTGTAGTGATCTATCAGCAGCCTTACTTCATCATAATTCAGTGTGAATTTGACAAATTGAACAATCCGAGAAATTGAACAATTCTACAGTTTTTATTTTTATTAAGATTGACACCTTCTTATATATTTTCATACCCATTATACTTAAAGTACATGTAATGTGGTATATTGCCGAGGCAAGTTAGTTCCTTTACAGCATCTATAAACACTTCTTCATCTTGCCAGTTGCGCTTTTTTTTCTCTTCAGGTTAATAAGATGCAGCTTGTCATTTTACTGAGAAACCACAAAGAGTAAACTCCCTGGACCCGAAGACATCAGAAAATCTGACTGGTACAAAGCGCCGACGCTGAAGAATCCTTTTGTTAATTCTGAACAAATGTCTCCTTAGAGAAAACTTCCCTTCTGTCTGTTTTCTCATATAAGATTCATCCCTGTAAACAGCCTTTGTCTATTAAAATGTTTATTTAACTGATCTACATGTTCATCTTCCACTATGTCAGACTCATATCAACACAACCTCAGCAGCCAATCACAAGGGTGAATGGGCGGGGCCATGAACATAGATGAGAGTCATAAATTACTTAGATTTAATGAAGAAAGAAGTCTGTGTTTGTGTGTGTGTGAATGTATAAATTCACTGTTTATTATCTCCTCATGTGTCTGGCTGTTTGATAGTGTGTATACGTGTAAATGTTTTGGTACGAACTGAAGTAAAAACCCAGCAGGAACCCTAGCACTATGTGATAACACTGGTCTTAAAATTCGAAATAGGTTGCAAATACAACCTAAGAACAGCAGATTATCAACCTTCATTCATAGTTCTGAAATCCTGACTGGATGAGACTCATGTCTCTTATATAAGCAGCAATAAGCACACACCTCTTGAGCACTGCAGTATTATCTTTCTGTTTTTAAAATTTTAAAAATATATAAAAAAATATTACATTGATATTACATTGATATTGCTCCCAAATGCACAGGAGATGCAAAACCAGTGCTAGTTACTGTATAGCAGTGATATAGTTTTTTTTTGTTGTTGACTTAGAGTTTTTGTGGTTATTTTGTGGCCCTTGTTGTTTGACAAAGCAATATTGTGCGTTTGCTAGCTCTTACAGCGGGTTTCCTGGTGGTCTAGTGACTAGCGCTCAGCACTCTCACTGTCGAGTCAAGCAGCCAAGTCTTATTCAGGAATTTGGTTTTTGTGGCAGAAGTAAAGGAAGAAAAGTTGCTATCAGCACTAAGTTTCTGGGATTGATTGTAGTTGAAAAAATAAATGTTTGTATTTGCAGCACCGTGTCGGGGTCATTCATTCAACATTATCCTTGCGTCATGCAGCCAACGTTTGTCCAAGGTCATAAGTAACTTTTTTCTAGCTTCTAAAAACAGCCCAATAACAATCAGGTCCCAATCGACTACACGGCTTACAAATGAACGTTTCCATAATATTTTGGCAACCAAACTCAGTATTCCTGTGCGGAGTCGTTTTTATCGCACTTCATGTGATCACAGGTTTTTGTTTAATCTCACACATTGACACCAATCTAAACTTTATTCAGTCATTATAATGTATATGTAACATTTGTTATGAGTAACAGATAAATTGTCGATGTAGCTACATTTGCCTTTTTTAAAAGGCTCAATTAACTAACTAGAGTTGCTAAAAGAGTTTTAGGTATTTATTGAAATCAATTTCCTAAAACTCCTACTACTCCTACTACTACTCATAATAATAATAATAATAATAATAATAATAATAATAATGATAATAATGATAATATTAATAGATAAAAGATATATAAAATAACTCCTCTTCTGTTAATATATTTTTTATTATTGCATATTCATTAACTCATTGATCCAAATGCTTGGTTTTTAGCTGATACAAATACTAATTTATTGCTCATGTAGTAATAGTAATAAAAATATTTGTAACATAAATTAGATTATTATAGCATTAATGACAAATTATAGACATATGACTTTTTATTTGTGTATAGGTATACTGTATTACTGCAGTGTAATGAGTAATAATATAATCACTGCATTCTGTTTCTTCTTCTACTACTTTATAATCAATAATTCATACAGTATGTATTCTACTTATGAGGAAATAAATAAATAAAACAAATGAAAAGTAAAAAGAAAGATAAAAAAGGAAAGGCTGTATCTGAATAACCTTTACAGACATTGACCCTGACCTCCATTATAAAATTATTATTATTTACCTACTATTATTATACAATTTACCTACTGAAATTCTAAATATCATATTTGTATTCATAAAATTCTATTATAATGAGGACACACACACACGCAACTAAAATGTGTGTGTTTTTTTTTCCCCTTTTCCATTTGTTCATTCATGTTTCCTGGAACGATGTTCAGTCTAGAATGTGTGTGAAGGAAACATACGATACACTCTTTCTCTCTCTCTCTCTCCTCACACACACACACACACACACACACACACACACACACACAAGCACTCAGACATGTCTGGGATTAAATCGCTAGAAAAACAGCAATTATGTGATTAAGATTAGCAGAATGTGTGGATACAAAAAAAAAATCTTCATTTGTTTGTTTATTAAAAATAAAATATAATCAGGTGATACATTAACAGAAAGAGCAAAGAACAGAAATTAAATGTTTCAATCTGTGAATCTTATACTGTGTCTCTGACAGCTTTTTTCAGCGTCTTTCCGATTTTATTTTTATCGCAGCCGTAGAAATGAGGCCAGTGAAGCCTCATTTCTAGCTGTGTTTCTGATATATGAACTTTGTGCTTTCTGATGAGATCTATAATTAATTCGGAAATTATAACTGTAAAGCCCAGAGGACTGACGTTAAACTGTCACACACATTCATGTCTCTAATCGCTGTTTAACATCTCAGATTAGTCTTTTTACACTTTTACATTAAAGAAAAAGCGACTGGCCAGCATGTGCACTTTTCTCTCGCCTTTTAGAAAGATAGACAGTTTCTTTTTAAAAGGTTTTTGGAAAGGTAGAACTGTTAACCGTTCCAAAATGAACACATTTTCTTAAAAGATTTGAGAACAAGTAAATTTGTACTTTTTTATCCTGCTAGCTAACAGTTTAATTAGCAGTTAGCATATGAGATTATCATCCTATATAAATTATCAGTCACCACCTGCAGTTTCATTAGAACTGTGTGTGTGTGTGTGTGTGTGTGTGTGGTATAGTATAAAGACAGACTCTGGTTCTTGCATCCACACCTCATAAACAATTAGAGATTAATTTCGTTTCCTGTTCATGCCCCATGTGGTTCATCATAAACCAGAGTGAGTCAGGTGATTGACACGTCTGTCTCGGACCAGCACACATTTTAACGTTCCTGATCAACGTCCAAGATTTAGTCACTAGTGTCAGTGGTGCCTGGGGAGTGCACAGATGGTATTTGGTTCAGGTCTGAGTGGATTTAGCAGAACTCCGTCCCAAGTGAAGACAGATTATTACACGTTATGACACCCGAGTGACATTCAGTGACCACGGAGACGTCCATCCATCTACATCGGTGACGTTTTCTGGCCTGTAGAGGAATCGATATGAAAACAGCCGTGTTCGAGTGCGTTGTTTATGTTGGCATGGCCTATGCAGACTCTGTGTTTAACTACATTTCAGTGTTCTGTCCTGTATCCACCCCCCATTCTATCTCTCTCCATTTTACAGTTCAAAGTCAACGCCAACAGTCTGGTACATTAGCACAGATTAGCATGCTGGCTAATAACACATAAATGACAGAAACTCTCTACTTTTCTCTTAATCATTTCTACAGTGAAACCTTGGATTGCGAGGGGGTGTTCCGCAAGACGAGCAAAGATTTTAAATAAATTTTGCCTTAGAAAATGAACAAGTCTTGGTTTACGAGTACCGAGTATCGTGTATCACGCCTGCACTTCTTGTTTTGACGCCAAGCGTTATGTGATCACAACTGAACCAAAGTTTTTTCTCTCTCTTGTGCTGCGGAATTGTGGGTAGTCATCTCCCCTCCTGAGTCTTAGTGCGCATCTTTTACTGGTATAATCAAAATCCGTGCACTTGTATACTGTTTACTATAACACTGTGACCACGTGTGTTTTGTGTATTTTGTGTCTGTATGCGTGTATGTACAGCACACGTGTAAAGCAAAAGCAAGTCTTTAGAGACAGTAAAAATCCCTTTTCTTTCTCTGCTCAAGGCTTAGCCTGCTCTTTGCTTGCTGTTGTGTACACTCTCAGACACACACCCACTCTTTTCCTCTGCCCTACACAGAAACACTGCTATGTTGCGATTCTTTAAAAGGTACAGTAAAGTGCAGGTTAATTTGTTTTATTTTTACTTTACAGCAGTGATTTCATTAGTGTGTCGCTCAATCGAGTGTCATTAGAGAGGTTTCTTGTTTGTTTTTCCGATAAACCAGTGTTTCCGTGATGTGGCCGCGTGTGTGTGAAAAGAGTGGAGGAAGAATAATTGTGTAAGACGAGAAGGGGCAGAGGAGGAGCTTACTTTAGATTCACACACATAGACACACACACATACACAGTGCCTGCATGCACAAACAGAAACACTTATCTGTCGGGATTTATTTTTACTTTTTTTTTTTTTAAGGTAAAGTGCAAGTTAATTTGTTTTATTTTTACTTAATATTTTCTGTTAATTATTTTTATGTATTAATTTTTTTGGGCTGTGTAAAAAATAATTTGAGTTTCTATTTATTTTAATAGGAAAATCTAATTTGGTTTACAAGTGTTTTGGAATACAAGCCCACTTCCGGAATGAATTATGCTCGTAATCCAAGGTTTCACTGTAATTAGAAATGAACCTAAAGACACACTCATTGACAGGCATATATAATATGGACACAGAGCATGCCTACTCAGAGCTGCTCTGTCACCCTTAAATGTACTCCAAAACACACCGTAATCAGAGCTGATCTCTAAGCCATATATGGACTACAAGTTGTGTCTACTTAAAGCTGTTCTTTGCCTCTGTGGACACTAAGGACACTTTCAGACTAGACACGATTGATTTGTACTAACATTTGTACAACGACACAGGTACGCTTGCGTATTTACACTCTCTGATACAGCAGGTGGCAGTATGCACCTACTTAATGTTCAAGTTACCCAAGAGAAGAAGAGAATATGGATGTTAACCTTTCTACGTTTAATACTTTTAATATTTTTATAAAAATGTTTATCTTAGGTGGCACGGTGGTGTAGTTGTTAGCGCTGTCGCCTTGTACCTCCAGGGGTTTGATTCCCGGCTAGGCTCGATTCCCGTCTCTGTGGGCATGAAGTTTGCATGTTCTCCTCGTGTTTGGTGGGTTTCCTCTGGGTACTCCGGTTTCCTCCCACAGTCCAAAGACCTGCAGATTGGTGTTCCCAAATTCCCCGTAGTATGTGAATGCCAATTAGCCTAATCTGCATGTATGTATGTGTGCAATATGTAATGCCAATTAGCCTAATCTGTGTATGTTTATGTGTGCCCTGCGATGTATTGGCACCCTGTCCAGGATGTACCCTGCTTGTGTCCAAAGTCTCCTGGCATAGGCTCCAGGCCCCCTGTTACACTGAATACAGACGATGAGTGAGAGAGTGAGTTTTTCTTTTGTACCTACTGACTATATGAGCAGCAGCTGTGTAGGTCAGAGGATGAAAGTGGCATGTACTACGTGCACGGATTTCCAAGGAGACTGATGGCACTAATGATGTTATGTTCTAAACCGCGGTCCACTTCTGTGTTCAGGTAAAATTGCCCCAAACACTTAGATAACACAGTTATCACCCATCAAAATGAACCAGACTTTGAAAACAAGTGTTCTCGAAACCAATCCTAGGTTCCTAACGTCAAAACATCCTAAGACAATTTTACTCAGAAATGTTCTTTTTTCCTAAAATACACCCAAATGACTGGATGTGGATGCCAAGGCACACCCACTAAAAGCTGCCCTCATTTCCATGTATGGAATTAAAGTTACCTTGCTTTTCCTGTCATTTCTTTGTTCGCATTCCTATATGAAGTGCAAAACACAAACTATCTTCAAACCTAAAGACACCAAAACGTGCAGTCTCAGAGCTACCAATATATGATCTCATGAAAACACAGGACACATATCTATTTTTACATATTGATTGATAGACACGCTCACAGGTGTAAACATTGTAAAAATTCCATATATGGGCTCATAGCCACACCTATGATTCAAAATCACACCCTTTTTATGCATGTGTATGTAATATGTGTTGTGCTGTGTGTGGAATGTTTCAGATAGGAAAATGGAAGGTTGATGTAAGCCACCTCTGACACACAGTGGGTGTGAATGTGTATTTAGATGATTAGCAGTCTTGATTAATTTATTGTCAGTGAAAATAATAATAATAATAATAATAATTATATATATATATATATATATATATATATATATATATATATATATATATATATATTTTTTTTTTTTTTTTTTTTTTTTTTTTTGGAGGGCCAGGTGTGTGTGTGTGTGTCGTGAGTTAAGACCCCAATGGTCTCTAGCTTATTAAAAAAATGTATGACCAATCAGCAGAGGTCTTAATCAAGTCTGAACTAGAATGCTGTAATATGTGTCATGAGTGTATGCAGTCTTTTACAGTCATGTGCACACGTGCGTTTCTGTAAAATTCCCTCTCCTCATTGCTTGCATTTTTTTTCCAGAAGGTTCTGGTGTTTCAATTTAATTATATTTTTGCTCTCTCTGTTTTTCATCCACAGTATAATGTAAAAAAAATGGAAAAAAAATAATGACCCATAATTCATCGTTACACAGCTGGACTCTGAGTTCTGATGAAGTTGTGGTATGAACAAGAACTGGTCTGAGAACTCATCACTGGAAAAATGTCCAAAAAGAAAAAAACACGAGGTTTTAACTGTGAATAACAAAAACAGTGAGAGTCACGTGTAGCTTTCAGGTGGACTTTCATAGACTACATAGAGAATGTGATGTGTTTTGAAGGAACTCAGTATAAAAAGATGAGGTAATACATTTACTTTATTAATGTATAGCCACAGTTACCAAATACACACACACACACACACACACACACACACACACACTGTAGTCATTAACATAGTGATACTTTACAGTATCTACACAATTAGATTGATTACTATGATTAAATTAGCGCTGAGGATTAATTGTGAATAATGCTTAATTGTTTTTTGTAGGTATGGAAAATTATCCAGTAAGTGTACAGTGTTATAGTAGTTAAGTATAATTTTGGAGGAATTCTACTTTACTTCGGCTAATTAAAAATGACAAAAAATACTGGTATAAAAATTGAAAAACTTCCTTTCCTCCTTCCATTTTAATTGGGACCTTCAATATTCTTTTTTTACTTGTATTTGTGTACCTACTTACTTTTGTTCAACATTTCAGTATCATGATCATGAAATAGATTTTTGCTGCTGCATTTCTACTATTAATTGAGTATTTTTAAAGTGGTAAACAGTTTTACTGAAATATAGTTTTAAATTCAAAGGTAGTTTATATAATAAAAATCTTATTGTATCTAGTGTAATCTAGTGTATTAATTCTGTTTTAAAATAATAAAATCTTTATATATATTTTTATCTGATCTTCATTGTTTTATTTATTTTATTTTTATGGCTGGTCACTAAATGGTCACTCACTTCTCCTCTGCAGCAGACGTAAGTTTTGGTCTTGCTTTCCTGGAATGGTCTTCATGAGAGCAGTTTCATGGTGCTTGATATGTTTTGCAAATGAACTTGACAATACTGTTCCAGAACAGCTGACCTTCATGTCTTAAAATAACAACTGCCTGTTGTGGTTTAAATAAATTACCTAATGCCATATGTGTTTTATAGCTTTTGGAAACTTGACTATATTTAATAATTTAAAAAAGAAAAAAAAAAAGAAAAAATCTGTATTGTTTTTGAATGTAGAAAGTAAACCTCTTCCCAATGGTTCTACAGTATACAGTGTATGTATCAGATTTCTTTCTGCATTCAAGTAATTGTTTGTAGCTGCAATCATAAATTACCTGCCTGTTATCTGTTAATAAATAATGCATTCTAAATAGAAATAATAATTTAAAATCAAGGTAAAGGGAACAGTAAGCATATAAATTGTGTCAGTAAAACAGATTTCTAAATAATAAATGTACTGTATATTACAGCATAAAAAATGTAAATAAGAAATGTACTGTAGTGAAGAGCAGAATTGATAAACTGCATCAAGTTTTATTGTCATGGCAGCTATAAACTACAACTCATAATAAATTCATTTGATGGTCAACACAAGAAAACTCATCACAGTAAAATGAACAAATAAATTCAAATGAGTGTCATGTTTGTGGACATGATCTGCACAACCGATTACCTTTATGTATAACCTCACAGTTCAGTGATTTTAATTAATGGTGATTAGGTGATGATGTCATGATTATAATTAAATAAAGCTGCTCAGGGTACAGGACTGTACCACACAAAGAGAAAGAGAAAATAGTGGCATTTGGAACACGGCCCAGGAAACTAACCCACTGGAACTAAGCCACAATTATTGGAGAATCTGAGACGAATTCATAATGTTCCATGTTGGAAAAATGATTATTTACATCAGTCCACAGGCAGTACAGATATAGAATAGGTGATTTGAAGCAGTAGTTGAACAGAAACGTCTTGGTGTGTGTAAAGTGTTTGTTTTGGCACGGCAATGCGGAGCGTTAAGTCGATACAGAGTCTCTGATCCGGTCGACGTCACAAACAACCAGCGCTGCCTTCACTCACTGCCTAATTAGGTGAGGTTACACCAGGCTTTGTGTACATTGACTGTTATTTATCCTACACAAGCGGGATACCTGAGACAAGTAAGACATGTGAGACACTGGCATCATTATCGCAGCACAGGTGGAAGGAAGTCACAAGTTAATGTTTCTGCATTCAAGTGTTTTTATTTCCACAATGAATTATGAACAGAGCAGGGTGAACGCTCAAGGCCTTGGCCTTGCTCAGCAGCTTGTGTGTGTGTGTGTGTGTGTTTTCTCTGTCTGTAAGTGTGTGACTGCAATAAAGATAATAATACTAACATTCCATTCAGCTGATTGTGTGTATCAGTCTGTGTAAAAATCACACACACACACACACACACACACACACACACACACACACACACACACACACACACACACACACACTTTCACATACTTTCAGCATTGCACAAAAATTTCACACCTCACACCGGTAGAGTTAACTTCCTCTGCACTCATTATATACTGAACACTCCACCTCTATGCTTTTAGATTCAGCTAACAGGAAGTGTGTGGAGACACTGGGGAAGTGTGAGTGGAAAACTAGTGTGATGTGTCATGGCCGACCCTGTGTTCTGACCTAACTTCATTACAAGCTGGGATATGTGAAGAAAAGCGGTTTGCTGACCTGTAAAATATGTGACAAACAAAGGCTTCTTGTTGTTTTTATTCTTTTTTTCTTCCTCTTCTTCTTTCTGTAAGACTCGAGATGGAATATCAGTATCTTTGACAGTTTATCCTATAAACACTGGCCCCCAAATTCCAACTAAATCAAGTTTTGGGCAAATACACCCTAGAGTCTTTCCAGTGCAAACTACCTCAGTGACTTAAACTTTAGAAATGGGTTCAAACTCACCTGCTGTTTACTTTCAACAGTTGATGATGTCGTCGATCGAGGTCAACACCCTTGCTAAACACAGCTTGGGCAGTGTCTCTCTTTCCCCTCTTGAGTTGCTGAACAATTTTTCAAAACCTCTTTGAGTCCAAACAAAAGTCGCTTTCCATGGCCTTTCTAAACCTCTCGCTTGTCACATATTTTGCTTCTGCAACTGCCACTGTCACAGCCTTTTTTGGAAAGCCAGTACCCCTCTGCTACAGCTGGAGGTCCCTTAGTTAGCCAGGCTCAAAAAATCTCAACAGAAAAAGTCCAGCAACTTACCACCCATGTTCTGCTCAGGCAGGCCATTCCTCACAATTACTCCTTTCCAGGGTTCTCAGTCAGAGCCAACATGGGCATTGATGTGTACCAGCAGAACTACGAGTGTGTAAGACACCCTGACTATCTGCAAGCAGGCCAAGTACACTACACTGCTGTTGACCACGTATGCACACACACAATAGTGAGAGTTTTCCTCTCCGCCACACAGCTTGGGTAACTCCTCAGTAGTAGAGACACCCTTACCAAGGATTTTGGTTCCAAAACCAGTGCTACAGTATGTGTGAAGGTGAGACCAACAATATCGAGTTGGTATTTCCCAGCCTCCTCCAACAACTAAGGTTACAGTAAAGTTATGTGCCAAGAACCAGTTTCTAGTGCAGAAAACCGAGGCTCCCATATGGCCCCCCACTCTCCCATCAGCTAGCGGGCATTGCACCGAACCCATGCTGTGGGCCTTATGGGTGGTGAGACCACATGACTTCTCCACATTGCAATTTCATGCTGAGCCTGAGGTGTTCTCAAGTCAATCTCTGCCCTCTGGGTTGACTCCAGGGGCAGGTCCCCCTTTCCCTGTTCTGGACATCGTAATGGGTATTATTTTACCAATATTCATAGGGTTTAATGGATCATATTTGTCTGGATCTTCACCCTAGGCCTGTTTACCTTGAGACAACATAGCCCTGAGTATAACCAGAACACACAAGCATCTTTTATATTTTTCTTTTAGAATAATTAAATGATTACTTTTGAATAACAATTTAATTAATTTTTGATATGTATAATATATTAGCATTCCTGTTTAGCTATTGTTCCTATAAACGGTTTTAGCTGGCTAAGTGTGAGAGCAATAAAGTGCAGTGATTATGTGTTTAAACAGATTTCTGTGATTAGTGGATTTGATTAACATGTTTCTGCCGAAACAGTAGCCAAGTTCATTTTCATGTTTGTAAATTCAGTTCTGTAACACTTTGACCTTGCATGTTTCTTGAATGTGAACTATGATTTAAAGATTTAATTTTGAGAATAATGCCAAACTGTTAAATATTAAGTATTGCTATTATTATTCAGGGTAATGATTAACTTTAGCATTATTAACATTCGCATTATTAACATTAGCATTTTTATAGTGTTCGTTTTTGCCCTAAGCAGCGATGAAACCTCCTTTGGGATGATAGATTCTTCTTCTGAAGGTCGAGTTGATGAATATTAATGATCATCCAGGTGTTTCCGGGACGTTTGGCTCTGATTCATGTCTTTATCAGGATTTTTGTTTTTACAGAATTTACAGGAGAATGTCTGCGACCTCTGAAATGAGCTAATGTGTTTCTGAACCATCCTGACTGATTGTGTTTCAGTAAACACACACACGCACGCACGCACGCACAGTGTAACGTGATCGAGTGCGCAGTCGTAACTACACACAGCCTGTTTTTGTTCCCCATGTCCCCCTGGACCCTTTGCTCCCCCCCGACTATTAGCCACTCAAATTTCAATTTGAAATCGGTGCTCGTTATTAATCCCAATCACCCAGAACCCATCAAGCTCAGCCTGCTCCAAAAACACATGTGCACGAGCCGATCCTAATTAATTAATGACGTCCCCCGTGATTTCAGGTCTAGATAAAAAAACACACACACATGGAAACTTTTCCCACCGACACGACCTCGACCGTACAGCCACGTTACCCTCAGGATAACAAGCAACTTCTTCATGAGACAGACTGTTATTCATGTTTATACACTTTATATATTACAGTGCTGGCAGATTCTGGATAGTGACTCATCACAAGGTGTTAATTCATTTTCTTTAACAACAGCTCTAACAGTAGTGCAACTCCAAATCACAGGTTAATAATAATACTCTCATTCCAACAAATGACTGTTTCTGTAGTAACAGCTCAATCATAAGTAGTTGTATGGTGGATATAAATAAATGGATAAAAAATGTATTGATATGGTAGGTTATTTTTGTATGAAGATGTTAACTTTTATGGAATGAGTCTCCAGTGTCAGTGGATATAACATGACTGTACGGCTTTTTTCAGCGTTTTTTTTTTTTTCAGTTAAAGAAAGAAAGAAAGAAAAAAGAATTGAGGGGAGATGTATGTGTCATCATTGCTAGTGCTAATGCACTAAATATCTTCTGGTGCTAATAAAGCAAACTGTTGTGCAGGTTTCCCGAGAGTGTTACAATGGAAAACATTGTGTAATAGAACACAGTGGGATTAGGACTGCACCTGGGAACAAACCTCAGCCCCTTATTTTATTTATCTTTTTCAGACTGCTAGTAATGAAAGAGCTTCTATCGTACCATGTTTTTTTTTCTTTTTTTTTTACTTTGTTCTGGTCCTGATGTAAAAGATTTGCTTCCTGTATAGAAGAACACACACAACTCCTGAATACACACCACTTAGCAAACTTATATTCCCTAAATCCCAGGACTATGTTAAATTTACACATCAGTATAAACCAATCATTTTTAATGCAGTTATTTCCCCAGACAGTGAGAGTTATGTGAGAGTTATGCACAAAGGGGTGGATTTTTGTCCAGAACAGAGGCGTGTCTCAGTTATGCACAGCATCTTCCCTTCCTCATTTTCGACTTCATCTAACAAGCTTTCATATTTAAAGTAAAAAAACTCAACATATACGTGGAAGTGGAATTTTTACATGGTGAAGGCAATAGAGTGATAAACACAGTAAAAGGCTCCAGTGAAGTTATAGAAAATACAAATACTTCTTTCAGAGTTTCACTCTGTCCTGTAAACTCTTTCAAACTGTGTTTCTTTGTTTCCTTTAAATCCATTTTGTGCAGGATCATGATTGAAACTCGGCATGTCTGCTATAATATAATCAGCACTTTAAAAATCTTTATAATGGTTGGTGTTCTTGCTCTGCACTTCTTCTTGAATAAAACCACCGGTTAGTGAATAAATGATGTAATGAATTAAAATCTGACATGAACAAACAAATGCAGCACAAAGAGCTCCTGTATCTGAAGGACACACATGCGTGAATAGTGTTATAGGCATCTATCAGACAAGGTCCACAGAATTAGCATGCTGTAAAGGTTGCCGCCGGTTGGAGCAATTATTGTGGCTAAGCATCCCAATTTGAGATTTACAGATTACAGTTCTGGCAGGTGAACTATGCCTTGGTTAATGTTATTGAAGTCAAGCAGCTGGCCTTTGTCTTCATTCTTTTTACATTCACTGCCAAACTTATGTTCTTTTCTCCAACTAAATGTGCTCTGGGCATCTCCACATGCCAATCCTTTCTACCCATTAGCTAGTGCCTCCCACGTCCCTACAACCAATACAGGATGGTTTTCTATTTTCACGTCCCTTTTCCACTCATCTTCATACTTAAGTTACGTCTTTCAACTGATCTCTCTTCTTTTGCTTATTCGTTGTAGAAGAGTGTTTTAAAGATCCAGACTTTCTCCATTCTGCAAATAAAACCAAATAAACATAAATGAAATTAAATAAAACAATGTAGATTACATTTTTTAAAATTGGACCAAACATTTTATTTTGGTTGACAGCCTGATAAATGTCTAAAGATACAATTTAAAAATTAGTTGTTTATGTAACAACCTAAGCAGCAACCTCATTTCTCCTCTCATCTGTTTTAACCACTCAGCATTCAGCATCACTATTCTAATCATCTGTTTCTCACTGATTTATGCCTTAAGTTAGGTGTTTTTTATGCTTGAATGATTCATTGGTTACTTTAACAAACCAAAAACATTCCTCTGCAGCTTGTCAGATACTGGGACTGGTGCTTTTTTAAGTAAAATATGAAGAAATGAGTGACTTTTGCACAGGACTATACATTGAGGGAACCTCTGCTTTCTTGGGCACATTGTTGTCACTCATTCCTTGTCCTTCCCATCCAGATTAGCCGGCTATATGGATGCATCATGTGCAAAAAGCATATCTCTAATCAAATCTGATTTTGGATTTTGTGAAGCATGAAAAGTTGTTTAACTTGCCATTAGTTCTGGTAAGTCAGCTTGGTGTAGCAGATTGATATACTTGATATAGAACAGATTAAATTCATATACCGAGGTACCACTGTAACTTCTGCTTGGAGGGCGGCAATACCTTTCTTTAATATGAATCATGTTTGTGCGATGCTGAAACCTGTTCATTGACATCCAGTGCAACTTTCAATGCTTAGAATTTCCTGGAATGAAGGTCATAAATGTAGCATTCTACCCACCTCTTTAGCTTTTTCCCCTATCGTTTATGATTTCACCTATTTTTGTATGTATCCAATAGCTTACTTAATGTCCTGGTGCATGCCTCTAACACCACAGGAAAGTGAATGAATGATGAAATCTGACACGAAAAAACCCAAAGTAACACAAAGAGCTTCTGTCTCTGAAAGACACACATTGGGGAGTAGTAGAACAATTATCATTTCCCTTTAGTAAGCACCTTTAGTAGGGCCCCTGTAAAAAAGATGATGCACTGTAATTAGATGTGTGGAATGTAAATAACCAGCTTGTGGAAAAGCCAACTCTGTCCACAGATCAGTGTGAGGAAATGTTTAATTACACATACAACTGGAGAATATGGCTGTGTTCCAATTCTCCTACAGGGAGTGTTCACACTTGACATGTTTGGATCAATTAAAACAAACTCTGGTCCGTTTTTTTTCTAGTGAAGTTCACTTGAACTTGTGTGAATGCTGCCATCTGAACCTTCTACGAAACCAAGCAAACATACCGAGACCGCTTGAAAAGCTGGGTCTGAGGCGGCTTCTGAAAGAACTCTGATGTGCTTCGATTGAAATATGAAACCACCATAGACCAAAGATATGTAAACAAAACTAGCCTGTTTGGCTAGCATTATCTGATAATGATGACTTTACATGAGAATTCTCATCGATCCACTCTGTTTCTGTGACTTTCAATGTAGAGTTTGGATGGGCAAGCAGTAAAAAAAAGGCCTCGCTATGTCATTTGTGTTAGTAAGCACGCCACTGGGCGTTTTAAAAGATTAAAAAATGGAAATAAAAATCTAACATTAATAAATTATCATTAATAATTATTACACTGTTAAAATTAAATGTAAAATTTAATGAGCATCCATATCACATTCACTATGGGCAGAGCACAGGAGCGCAGGTGATAGTTGGGCAGGGCTGGGTTAAATAACAAGAGCACTTGCAAAACATTCACAAAGAGAGTTGAACATTTTAATGAAATGTCATATGTTTTTTAACACTCTTGTTATTAAACGCTGCCCTGCTGTATTATCACACATGGTCCTGTGATCTCAGACCAGGCAGACGCAGAAGTGCACTGAAAAAATAATCCTTTGAATTTACTTGATTTTAATGTGTACATCAGTCCCACATCATCAAAATGTGGCCAAATTACACAATTTTTGCCTGTTAAACCAAAGTATTTAATTCATGTTAAACTTGTGTGAAAGAATCATGTTGACCTAACATAATCTTCATCATTTACTGTAATAGAAATTTATTGTGCAATTGTAATGTAATTGAATTATGTCTATGATACTCCATTATCATTGAAAACAATTTCTTATTGCTTACATATTCCAATGTTTAATGTCATTTTAATAAAAATAAAAATCAGTCAAATTTATTTTATTAGGTTCATTTAACTTATTTACTACAGTTTCGTCCAAAACATAATTTAATACTGTTAACATAAATGAATAGCGTTTGTACAACTAATTTTTCAGTTGTAAATTAAGTTGATCCAACTCAAGTAAATTTTAATTTCAAGACCTGGTCAACACAATTCTGTGAAGGAAGGAAGACAAGCGGGATAAAACGGAGATTTTTTTAAAAAAAATATTTAATAAAAACACTGTTTTACACCAGCAGCAACTTACAAATGAGGTCTCAATTTGAAAAGATGTACAAAACATAAAACACCACAAATAAGTATTAATCATAGAATTTTTTTTTAAAACACCAACAGAAACGTTTTGTAATTTATAACTGTATGTTATGACTTTTAAATATGACCGTTAGATACAGTTGGTCAGGAAACTCCTGAGGTCAGATGCAGACAGGACACTTTCACTCACAAACTGCTGTGAAAAAATACAGAGATAGATTCAGTTAAAATTCATGATACTTAACTTAGCAAATGAAAAATATTTACACTTTGTTCCTCTCGTTTCACAACTCATGAGAACAGACCGAAACCAGAACCGAACCGCAGATTAAGCACGCGCATATAACCTTCGGTATTTTAAGCGTGATTAAAAATACAAGAAATAGCTTGAACCAAAATAACGTGACTAAACATCGCTAAACAGCAGGTGACATTTATGTTCAGTATTTCGTTTCTATTGAGAAAGATGGGAATTAATTCCTGCTTACCTTTTTCACACGCCCGCCAAACGTTTGTCTTCTCAACAAACTGTGTTCTCTTCTCGCGATGTCTTCTTGCGATGTTTGCTTTGATATTTCCGGTTTTCATAGTGACAAGATCTCTTTGGTTTATTTCAACTTGATTGAATCTAATACATGTTAAATTGTTAAATTTCATGCAAATACAACATAATTCATTTATGTTCATCTTGGAAACATGAAATTATTATGTACAAAACACATATTACCTTTTAGTACATGTAACAGGTAGCCAACTTCCTTTTTTTGAGTGTGGAGAGAATCTATGAAATGTTTAAAAATTGCTGCTTGACTTTGATTTATTTATTCATTTATTTATAAGCAAAGCAGAACTTTATACTTTATAGCTTAACTGTCTGCCACCTAACACAGTATGAATTTAGATCAATTCCTGCTCTCTGTCTCACCCAAATGAGGATGGGTTCCCTGTTGAGTTCGGTTCCTCTCAGAGTTGATTCCTATTGCCATCTCAGGGAGTTTTTCCTAGCCGTTGTTGCCCTCGGCTTGCTTATTAGAGACTGTCTGACCATTTTGATTCATAAACATTCACATTCCATACAAACTTAAATAATTTTTTCAATTGTGTAAAGCTGCTTTGCGACAATGACAATTGTTAAAAGCACTATACAAATAAAATTTTATTGAATTGAAATTTTTCAATTGAATACTGGCAAACTAAAACTAATACAGCGAAACCTTTTGCGAGTAACGCGATTTGCGAGTGTTCCGCAAGACGAGCTAAGATTTTTAATAAATTTTGTCTTGAAGAACGAACAAGTCTTGGTTCACGAGTACTAAGTAGTATATATCACGCATGCGCTTCTTGTTTTGACGCCGAGCGTCACGTGTTCACAACTAAGCCTCGCTTGTGCTGCAGAATTGTGGGTAATCGTTTCCCCCGCTGGGTCTTAGTGCGCATCTCTTACTGGTATAATCAACATCTGTGCACGCGTGTACTGTTCACTATAACACTGTGACCACGTGTGTGCGTAACATGTTTTTATTTTGTGTCTGTATGCGTAAGTGTACAGCAAGTCTCATTAGAGACATTAAAAATCCATTTTCTCTCTCTGTTTAAGGCTTAGCCTGCTCTTTGCCTGCTGTGTGTGTGTTTCGCCTCCTACTTTCGCCTTCACAGACACACACACACTCTTTCTCTCTATGCTTTCTTTATATAGAAACACTGCTCTGTCGTGTTTTTGTTTTAAAAGAAAAGTGCAGGGTAATTTCTTATATTTCTTACTTTACAGCAATAATTACGTTAGTTTGTCGCTTAATTGAGTGTCATTAGATAGAATTACTGTTTATTTTTCCGATTTTTCGGCGGTTTCATTGTGTGCGCACACGTGTGTGAAAAGAGTGGAGGAAGGGTAAATGCGTAAGACGAGAAGGGGGAAGGGGGAGCTTACTTAAGATTTACACACATAGACACACAAATACACAGGGCCTGCGCACACAAACAAAAACATCTGTCTGGATTTATTTTCAACTTTTTTTAAAGGTAAAGTGCAGGTTAATTTGTTATATTTTTACTTAATATTTTGCGTTAATTATTTTTTTTGTATTTATTTCTTTGGGCTGGGGAACAAATAATTTGAGTTCCCATTATTTCTTATAGGAAAATTGAATTTGGTTCACGAGTGTTTTAAAATATGAGCTCCTTTCTGAAACGAATTATGCTCGTAATCCAAGGTTCCACTGTACATCATTTTAGAGAGAACCGAACCAATGTGTGAACACACCCTTAGTTTTAATCTGTTAAAATGTTCTTATTATGCAGTCTGTACTTGAATGTACACTACTCACACACAACTGTTATCTAGCAAGAGAATGTCTCAGATTAAATAGATCAGTAGTGCACCCATGCACGGTGTCACAAAAGCTCATTTACTTTCTGTTTTCTTTTGTACCTAAATTCTCAAAAACATCTTATTATACTTCTTACATTTATTTTTCTTTCTTTTGTTTCTTCTTTCTTTCATTCTTTTTTATAGTCTTTCTTTCTTTTTTCCTTTCTGCTTCATTAGCTCCATAGATTCAAACTCATTTCTCTTCGAAATTGTACAGCAGGTGCTTGCGTGTGTGTGTGTGTGTGTGTGTGTGTGTGTGTGTGTGTGAGAGAGAGAAAGAGAGAGAGAGAGAAAAGAAGGCCACCCCCCCTCGGGACAGAAGGTAATTATGGTTGGAGATGAAGCTCCGCCTACTAATCACACATCACTGATGCTGAACCAGAAACCTGCACTGGAAAAAAGGGGAAAAGGGGAACACACCGAGAACCTTCACACACATGTATAATTCTCTTGGGGTTTCAGGAAATAAAGGTCAAAAGATCAGGGGTATTATGAGTAATTTGTATATGCAAGGTTACAGTATAGCCTGCAGCAGTGCATTGTGGGAGTTCAGGGGAAGTTCATTACTGTAGAGTGTACAGTGCGTCTGGACATATGGTATGGCATGTTTGACCTGCAATGAGTTTATACTGTGTGTGTGTGTGTGTGTGTCTGTGTGTGCATGTGTCCATGTATAATTCACTGTAAGTAAATACATAACAAACATACTAAATATGTGAATTAAATTCTTGTCCTCTTCCTAGTTTCACCTGTTTTCTTTTGTTCGTCTGAATATGATCTGCTGTATGTACGCTATGTTATGACTGCTGATCAGAAACTCCTGAAAACATTTCCTGTCTTTTATACTCTTACTATGGATTTACAATGGGAGAGGATCTCTGATAATGTCTGACTGTGCGATGCAGTTTTGTCCCATTTTCTCTGTGAAGCTTCATGCCCCAAGGGCAGCATTTGAGTCTTCACTTCACGATTGAATATATTGAATATCAATTGAACTGCAAATGAATATTTGTCAGGAATCCAGTCTCCACTCATGGTAATTTAAAGATTTTTCTTTAAATGTTTTAATACTTTTATCTAATTAAGATAATGTCCATACATGTACGCATTTGTTTTTAGATTTAGACTACCATACAAAATTATTTAAAAAGCAATAAATACAATAAGTACAATCATTTTTTTTGTTACTTAATTGAAAGAATACTTATAAATTAATAATTTTGTGTGATTCTTCCTCTGTATTGCAATGTAAATGTATCCTTGGAATTTTATTTAAATGTACAGTATGAATACAATTATTACACACATATAGTGTATATGTGTGCGTGGGTTCGTTAAACTGCCAGAAAACATACTAGAAGCAGCTTCTGGCAAAATAAACTATGCGCAACTTAGGTGTAGTGGCAGGGAGAGCCACTTCTGTAAGATTTTGGAAACACTAGCAACTGATGGAAAAACAGCCAATGACCCCCCAACTGCATCACAGCCATAATGTTAACCTGGGGTTAGGACCCATTCAATTGGACCAGTTTTGGACCTTTTTTTCCTACATACATGTATATTCGTCACTTTTTTCTTTTTTTTTTCACATATCCCAGCTTTTTGTTAGTAGGTGGGGGCAGAGCACAGGGTCAGCTATTATATGGTGCCCCTGGAGCAAACAGGGTTAAAGGCCTTGCTCAAGGGCCCAACACAGCAACCTGACGGAGCCAGGGCTCGAACTGCCGACCTTCTATAACTCAGTAACTCAGAGCCTTAACAAACTGAGCCACCACCACCCCCTAAACTAACTGCCGACACCTGGATCCATACCAGGGTGTCTGTGGCCATAAAGCAGGGAGGGTACTAACCACTATTCGATCACAGGGCACCAGGATCAGGACCTGGAATTCATATACAGTATTTACTTCTTCAACTGGACAAAATCAAGTTCTTAGAACTGACATAAAACTGAGGTTTTACTTATATATAAGTAACTGGATTCTGACAGGTTCCTTTAGACCCAGTTCACTTGCCGATTTTCTATACCACAGGAAACAGTTTACTAATTCCAGTTTTTCTCCAGTCGAATAATCCCTTAGTGATTAATTTCAAAGGTCCTGAGTGAATTATCGCATGATCTTTCACTCGTCATGGACTTTCAATTTATGAATTAATTATGCACAAATTCTGACTTTAACATTTACATTCTTTATTAATGTCTGTCTTTTTGCATTTAATGCTGAGTTTTATTTTATTCATGTGTCAAGTCTACACAGTTCTTCTTTGTGTTTCTGTTTGAATCATCAAAATCTCTGGCTTTCACATCTGTTACTAATCACCAAAATCATCCATTAACCTTCCCTGTCTGCCTGTCTCTCTCTCTCTCTCTCTCTCTCTCTCTCTCTTTATCTATCTGTCGCTCATATTACTGTAAAATGTAATTAACAGCATAAGTGTATTTAAATAAAGCTAATGATTATAAGTGGTTTCTCATTTATTATGTTCTGCTTAAAAAAGTTACTGTAAGATTGTGTTAATTTTAATGTGTTTAATCAGTAATGACCAAAACCAAGAACGAACACATCAGTAATATTTAATGATGTCACTAAAAAATATTGCACTGGACGTTTTTGGTTATAATAAATTAGTTTTTTATTTAAATTTAGTTTGCAAATGGTAAGGAACCATGTGTATAAAGGTCTCATGTTTCATGTGCAAACCGGATGTCACCTTAAATATGTTGACTTAAATACTTCGTCAATAAACCAGTTATTTGTTTAATTTTAATCAGGTTTGATCATGTTACTGTAACACACACACACAAACACACACACACACACACACACACACACACACACACACACACACACACACACAACACACACAAACACACACCAGGGCTATGTTTGTTTACATTGGATAGATAAAGTGTACAGAATGCCCAAGTGCAGTGTGTGTAATTCAGAAGTGAGGTTTGTGTATTTGTTTAACATGGTACCCTCAGGCTGAAGTGAATAAATTATACAGAACCAACATTTTCTGTTAAAAATTAATTAGCAAACCTGTTTAAAGTGCAGTGTACACTGATGAAAGAAATAGAACAAGCAGTTTAGAGAGCCAGACTTCAGGTTTTAGCACCATGTTAATGTTTCTTTTCAACATCCTGCAGTGAGATGATATCATCAAAAAACACAAAACAACAGGCATGGGTTTCAGTGATAAAACGAAATAGCTACAGGAATGGACAGCTTCACAGTTTTTAACTGAGTGACTGTTATAGTTTCAGTCATGTTTATTCCACTTCAACAACCTAAAATAAAGAAAATCAATGATCCCAATGGATAATGACTGATGACCGTTTTTTTTTCCCTCTTTCAACTAATTATTGATTGCCATTAGGGTTGCCATTCCAAATGGCCAATCACTGATCGACATCTTTCCTCATCACCCAATCACTTATCATCACTGTTTAAAGACTAATCATTATTGTTCCCAACAACAAATCAGTGATTATCACTGTTCTTTAAAACCAGTCACTGATCACCATTAATTACAACAACCAACCACTTTTCACTCTTGTGTCCAAAGACCAACACATTTTTCCTCATTGACCAATCATTGATTATCAATCTTCAATGACCACTCTCTTATCTCTATTTTTTTCATTGACCAATCACTTATTACCACTGTTTTTAATGACCAATCACTAGTCACTTTTAATTTGTTTGTTTGTACAGTCCATTGATCACAGTTTTTCCTATCAATTAAAATTTTTCCTATAATCTTTTTTTGGCCAATCACTGAACGCTATTGTTCCCCAATGAACAATCAACAGTATGCTTTCATGTTCAATCTATGGTCACCCTTGTTTGCAAAGACCAACCTATAATCATCAATGTTCACAACACCCAAACATCGATCACTATTGTTTCCCAAAATGAATCAGGCTTACTTTGTGAGCTCTGTGTTTAGTGGAGGAACATGAACATTAATAACTGGGGTCCCAGGTTCACAGGTTTTACTCATCTTTCCCACCATCCTGTATAATGTAATAAAATCAACTTACCTTCTGTAAACTAAGGTAAATTAGACTGAGTAATTTTTGACGTATAGGAAAACAGAAAATCTAAGAGAATGTAGGGATTAAGAGCGGGAGAGTGGTATTATCTGGTATAATATATAGTCTGTACATCAGAAATGTTTGTGCACCACTGTGACTGTGTATTCCACAGAAAGGCTGAGAAAAGCATATGTCAGATGTGACAGCCACTTTTATTCTGTGTGAGACTATGACGTCAATAATGTCATCCTGAAACACCAAAATCTTAGTTCACAAACAGATGCTAGTTTACCATCATTTAATTAAAGAAGCAATCAGTGTTCAGACAGAGTAAGACACAAACATAATGAGCGCAGATGGGAGCACAGCCTGAGATCAATGTTGAGATCACTTTAAAATTGCAATTTTTTAATCTTTTTCCAACTTCTAGATTTTTTTACTGATCCAGATGCCAGAGAAACTCATCAATTTTGCTAATTAGTAAAAAAAAAAAAAAAAAAAACGCTCGGTGCAGACTGGCATAAGTTTATATTTACACACTGACAGATTGACAGAGGGAAAGAGAGAGAGAGAGAGAGAGAGAGAGAGAATGTGGACACAAATCTCAGTCCAATTAGCCTCATAATTAATTAAACACACTAAACACTCTAGTCACTTCTAATGAATGTAAAATCAACCTTGGGTAACAGCTTCAGCTCTGAAAATAAATAAATCTGTAACATGATCAAAAATAAACGTCAACATCCAGTCCTACCTGAAGCTTAAATCTTGGTTAGGGGCTTAAAGACACTTGGATTTTAAGGAAAACAACAACAACAAGAACAACAAAAACAGCTATCATTTGGATTTAAATATACTTAAGAGTCTTTAATTGGTTAATTACTGCACTGATTGAAATGTTTCCGCTGGCAACAATGGTTTTATCCCTAACTAATGAATAGCTTCTCATCGTTAAACAGCCATTAAGGTGAATTCTATTGCTGTGGAAAAGATGTGTTTCAGAAGGGTCAAATTAATGTCCTGCATCAAGCAACACAACTAATACGTCTTCTTTAGTTTAAGAACTGAACACATTATTAAAACCTGGAGGAGTCCAGATTGACCCTATTCCAGAGCAATGTGTGTGTCAGGGTAAGAAGGGAAATGCATATAAAGATGCATCCGTCATGCATAGTGTCCACTGTACAAGCCTCTGGAAGTTATGTGAGTTGATCAGGTCTAGGCTCAGCATTATGGGGCAGTAAAATGAAATCAGTTAACGGCTTGAATGTACTGATACAGACGCCAATATGCCATATTACAGATGTCAGATGAAGTTGTATGTTAAACTATAAAGAAGGGATACAGTGCAAATATGTTTATAATTAGTGCAATAAAAACAGTAAACAAATATTTATAATGAGCGAAAAAAGAAAAAAAGGTTGTCTCTCTTTCTCTCTCTCTCTTTCTCTCTCTTCATACATGTGTGTATGTGTGTGTGTGTGTGTGTGTGTGTGTGTGTGTGTGTGTGTGTGTGTGTGTGCGCATGTGTTTATATGTGTCTGTGAATGCACATGTATGCGTGTATGCATGTATGTGTTTGCACTTCCTGTTTCATAAAAAATAATAAAGTCTTATTTGGTCTGGTTTCTTTCTTAAACACACAAAGAAAGAGAGAGAGAGAGAGAGAGAGAGAGAGAGAGAGAGAGATTAATTACACACACTTTACTCCAGCTCTGTTTTCCAGAACTCTTTAATTATTATAACTTGACCAGCGGTGTTTGGTGTCTAAAACACAGGGAGAAATAAATCACTGCAAATCTGTCTCACTCTCAGCACACACTCTCAGCCCAGAATAGTTTGCAAATTCCAAATAGAATAGTTTTTCTGATTTTTTTTTTTATATTACAATACAAGAAATACCATACATTGCACTACAATGCAATGCAAAGTGTTCATTTATTGCAATAAAAATATTTATCAAATTTAGAGTCATTGTCCAATTCTTTTTTTTGGGTATTTAAGTTAGACAAGTCATTTAAAGAAACTTGACTGGAATTTTATTATAGTATTAAGTAATAGAATAGTAAAGAAGAATACAGGATACAATGTGTATTTTTTAGTGCATATGGAAGTGGAGGTATTTTTCTCTTAGTGGAGGTATTTTTCTCTTATTGTCTTTAACACATAGTTTTAACAAAGTTTATTCACAGGAGCAGTTTAAGGTCAAACAATGGATTTTTTAATGTTACCATGGTGATGTGAATATTGCACAAATAATTGAGGTGATCAAGCATGTATTGTGGCTATAGTCTGTATGATCAGTACTATTAATTCTTTGTGTTGTACATGTCACACACTTTTATAATTTATAAAATCACACGTGTTGTTTTTTGTTTGTTAGTTTTTTCCCTGTGTGACATTGACCTGCGTCCTGCTGGAGCCATGTTCCTGACACACTGCGGCTTTGTCTTTCTGACTCGACACAACGGAGCGTTTACCGTTCAGTGTTTTATACCCCCCAAGGCTCTGAGCTACACCTGGCTCTTATTCAGATCCTGACTGATGTTTACATTACTGTATACACACATCATTGAAACAAGAACTTTAAAATGGCGCAAGAACCGAGTCATCACCTCAGCCTTCCACTCAGACAAAACATGAGAGGATGCAGTTCTAAAGCCTTAGATCATGTTCATGTTAAAGTTAAATTAAAGTTAATTTGCTCCATCCATGATGGCCCTGATAGCTGAAGCCTTGAGTCTGGACCAGGAAATCTGTTTATTTTTCAGCTGCATGGGTTCATTCTGTTCTCTGACACGTTTGCAAGTGAAATTAAATCAAAACAGTCGATAAATAAATTAACAATGTCTAACAGGAGTGAGGGACTATGAGCTGAGAACGTCTGAGTGTTTACACTTATCTCAGAGAAAAAAGAAAGAAAAAAGAAAGAAAGAAATCAAATTGAGGAGAAAGGGATTAGATAGATAGATAGATAGATAGATAGATAGATAGATAGATAGATAGATAGATAGATAGATAGATAGATTTGTGTTGTTTTTGTATTATTTGTACAATATTTGTATTGTATTATTATTCCATTATAATAAATCCAGATTAATTTTCACCTACTGTATATAGTTTTAACCATACTAATGTCTTTTATTTATTTATTTATTTATTTATTTATTTATCAAATCCTGACCTCATTTTATACAATGAAAAATTCTCTCTCTCTAAGAGAGAGAGAAAGAGAGAGAGAGAGAGAGAGATCAGTAACTTCATTCTAAAAAGATTAGATAGTGATGCTTGAACAGCCCACTGCTTTCTGATTGGCTCATGTGTTTGATTAAGAATCAACGATAATGTTGTGTGATCACTATATGGCCCAAGATTTCGGCAAACACTCGCCATGGCAGATGCAAACGTTTATGCAAACGAGTCTAACTTCCGCGTCCAATCAAGTGAGAGGAAACTGACGCTATGCTACACTCTATGTGTGTGTGTGTGTGTGTGTGTGTGTGTTTGTGCGTGTTTGTCTCTGTGTGTGTGTGTCTGTGTCTGTGTTTGTGCATGTGTGTGTGTGTGTGTGTGTGTGTGTGTGTGTGTGTGTGTGTGTGTGTGTTTGTGTGTGTGTGTGTGTGTTTGTTTTATATCAGATCATACAGAACAGTAAGGAATGGACAAATTGGATTCTCTACTATAACATAGTGTGTAATTTTTAAGTCTGCATATGTAGTGCGTTCAGTCGACAGCTTGCTATCTCTTTCTGTCTATCTCTCTCTTTCACACACACACAGACACACACACACACACACACACACACACACATACATACAGTGGATAATTACAGCTGTAGGGAGGATGCAGGATGCTGAGTGAGTAATTGTCCCCATGTGTGCAGTTACAGAGGACACTTTAAAGAGAAAATGTATCTGCAATCAGAACACATACACAAACGCACGCAAGCATGTACACATGCCGGAAGTAATGCCACAAGGCAGAAGAAAGTAACTTATTGTAGTATACATGTTATTAATGTTACTAGTATTACCTTTTCGAGAGAGATTGGTAGATAGAGAAAGAAAGGTAGACTGATATAAAGACAGCGAGAGTGGGACATATAGGGATTAACAGATAAAGAAGAAAAATAAACAGTAAAAAGAAAGATAGAAAGACAGAATAAGTCCCAAGCCTGGATTAAAAAAAAATTGTAGGGTTGCATCAGGAAGGGTATCCGGTAAGTTAAATGTGTGGATCAGATGGGCCACTGTGGCAAACCCTTGAACGGAAAAGCCGATAGAACAACAACTAATTTAACAAAACAGCTTTGCAATGCAAGATGTGAAAAGAAGATCCATTAAGAAGCAAATCCAGTCCTGCAAGTTGCAGCAGTGGGGGTGGGTGGGGGGGACTGTTGGGGTGCTCCATGGATCAGACTTGTTTGTCCAGCACATCAATCGAACTGAGATCTAGGGAATTTAGAGTTCTTTAACACTATAAATATATGGAAAGAAAGATTGTTAATAGTTGAACAGATGGATTTTAAATGGATAGAGAAAGATAGATAGAATGGTTTTATTTGGTTAGATGTATATTTGAATAAAGTGCACATACTGTATAGATGCGAATTTAAACAGTTGCTACTCAAAAGCCGTTAAATCAATTGTCCTTATGATCTTTTTTTTTTTTTCTTTTCAGCTCTGTCTTTAGTCAGCAATGCTGTATCAGTACCCATGATGCATGCTTTCTCTGAAATCACTTCGCCGAACATCTGGCAGCATTCTGATCTGAGTCTAAGCTGCGTTTCATCTCTGGAGGTTCAGTAAACATTTTCCAGCTTTTCTTTATTAACAAACAGATTTTCATTTCACTGTGATCATAAATAAAAAGCTAGAATGTTGCAGCGAAGATGAATGACTGGAATCACGTCCTAACACAGATGAGTGTAACGACGCAATCAGCAAGCTGAGCGTCTCATTTATCTGTGTGTGTGTGTGTGTGTGTGTGTGTGTGTGCAATGTAATCCAGTGTTGAAGTGTAATTAGCTGTGATTCATTTCCTCTCTTTTCTTTAATCTAATGGAATAATGATTGTCACTGAGAAATGTTTAGTTATTAATAAAGATAGATAAATAAATCTTGGTGTATTACTACAGCATCTTAGGGTTTAGTGTGGATTATAATCACATTCATAACCTGCTGCTAAAATGCAAATGAAGACATGAACACATGTTGTGTAGTGACAGGTGGCTTTGGGTCAATTATTTTGGAGCTTAGAAAGAATCAGGTAAAAAAAAAAACTACTTGCACAGGAACAAATGGGGGCATAACCTTTCCCGACAGGGTGTGTTAGCCTTCCCAAGCAGAGGCTTTACCCATGAATGTGTCAACTGTAAAAAATAAAAAGTTTGCCCTACCTTGGCAAGACCCTAACATGATCGATGGCACCAAGGTGGCTGGGTTTAATGTGTGAGAAAGACTGCAGTAAAATTGTCTTTATGGATTTGAATAAACCTTATCAAATTTCAAAAAGAAATATGTATAATATTATATGCATTGTAAGTAAATTAAATGACTTTTATTTTTAAATGTAACTAATAGCCTTTTCTGCCTAAGAGTGGGGTCTTGTGCTGTTCATGCATGAGTTAGGGTCATTTAATTCCTTCATCTCAATGAACCTATCCATAGTAAAAAACACAGTCATTTTCACACAAATTCCATGTGTTTAAGTGTTTGAAAATGACCACTAGATATATTTGGATATGTTTGTATTAAACAGCAAAATATCATGGCATATTGTGGCCCTGATTATCGGCACACACTCAGAGCGCATTCCATGTGGTGTATTTTTAAACTTTAGAAATGCCCCAGGCAAATCGCACTAACAGAGCACACTGCTCTCTACACAAGTCCAGATGCTAAAAGTGTATTTAAATGACACCACTATTACCAGCTTCCTCTGCCACCTCCAGGTTTGTGCCTTCGGGTGAACTCTATTATGGTTATAATTCCCATCAGACCTCACTGCATGTCTGTAACCATGAGCAGGCTTAAAATAAAGCTACCACTGATGCCTTACCTGTTTACTGTCAGGAATTTAGCCCTACCTGCATGGGTAATGCAAAGCCTCTTAGAGCCCTGCGATAGTTAATGACATACAGTATGCAGCACTCCTGTAATTTTAATGCATGTACATTTTGCTCAGCCACATGCATGCAGCTTGTAAAGTTGTTGTTCCTTTTTATGAAGTGACGCTTCGATACACTCAGATGCAGCACAGCAATTTAATGGGAGAAAAAAGTGAAATATGCAAACATGAAACATGTGTAATAGGCCTTAATATAACAGTATAAAGTGCAATCAGCTCCAGGGCATGTGGCCAGGAGGTAATGTAAAACAGAAATAGAGTAACATTTAAACTACATGCAAAAAAAAACATTATGTATGAAATAAAAACAAAGCTAACCTATGCTAATGCTAATAAAAGTACCTATAACACATATAAACATCCAATAAATATGACACAACAAAAGTGATATATGTCAAACATGTGTCACTTATAATTGATGGATATTAATTCAGGCACGAGTATGTAGAAAAAAAAAAAGCATAGCTACCCAGAAAACACAAAATTAATACTGACCTAGCAGAAATCTCTACAATGAGGTCAGTAGCTTTTAAACCAGACGCCATGACTTGTGGCAGGTACTGTAGATACTTGAAGCAGGTCCATAGGTTTGTGTGGGTTACTTGGGACAGGTTAGTGGCTTGCTGAGGATCCATGTCTTGAGGTAGGTATGTGGCTTAGTTTGGGTTCATGTCTTGGAGCAGCTCTTATGGCTTGGTGTTGGTCCTATGTCTTAGGGAAGAGACTTGGCTTGGTTTGGATTTAAGTCTTGTGTTCGTTCTGTAGCTTGGTGTGGGTCCGTGTCTCGAGAGAGGTATGTGGCTTTGTGTGGGTTTCTCGCTTGGGACAGATCTGTGGCTTGATTTGAATTAGGATAGGTCTGTGTCTTAGGATAGGTCTGTGACTTGGTATAGGTACAAGTTTTGGAGCAAGTCCGTGGCTTAGTGTGGGTCCCTGTCTTGGGATAGGTTTGTGGCTAGTTATAGGTCTTGGGACATATCTAACTTGTATGTCGTTAAACCAAAATATCGACTGAGGAAACAGATCACACTATATTCTTTTTTATCAAATGCAATACCATGTAACATACAAGAGAAAGAGAAAGAAGGCTGCATTTTTATAGCAACGCCAGTATCCCGACAGAAAAAACACTTTATGTTTAAGGTTTTTTTGTTGTTGTTGTTTGTTTAAAATCAGAATCAACTGTGGGACAGTTCTCTATGTGAAGGACACTCTTTAACTCATTAAAAATTTAATTCTGTAAAAATTGCATGAAATCTTAACTCTACTGACCCTACACTACACAATTACCCTGCATACTTTGTTGTTCAATATCTAGTTAAAAAAAAAAAAAAAAAAAAAAACAGGAGAGAATAGAAACCTGACAATACCACCCCTCTAATGGCTCTGCCTCTTTTGTAACATACAGTACATCAGGCTATGACAAAGCACAAAAAATGTCCACAATTATGTAATAATACTGTACACCATTAGGATTTTAAGTGTTGATTACTGTGGCTACCAATACAAACAGACTAGCAAAAAACTACTATGTCTAGTGCATGATGTGATTTGGTACAGATTCCATTTTTTTCTTCATTTTCTGGACAGAACACAAATATGATTCTAGTGCAATGTGTTCTGATTGGATGAGAGCAGCAGGCATGATGACACATAACTCACAGAGGAACACTAATTAGGTTGCACAGTTTCTGTTGGTGGACCTAGACATTTGGATGTGGTTGTATGTGGTTGTGTAACGTTGCTGTGGTTACAGTGTACTGAACACATGTTCTCCTGTAATGGTATAACACACTTGACTGATCTTAATCCAGTTGGTGAGAGATGAAGGACCTCGGCACTGCTGTCATCGAGCCCTTTGATGTTTAATCACTTGCTAATTGGATTCGCATTGATTCTACAACATCTGCAGAGCCTCACTGGCTCTCTGGGGTCTGCTGGAGAACGGGTTCAGGGTGGAGTGTTCATTACAAAGCAGGTCTCTTGTCTTAGGACTTATGCTTTTACATAAACACAGCTAATATTTATTAGAAATCCTGATGTAAATGGGCATTTATGTGAATGTTATGTGGAGATTATTATAGAGGAGAGAGGTTTACTTGAATGCATTTGTTCTTAGATGTTTTCATGACAGCTGATTCGCAAGGACTTGTATGGCTGATTCGCGTATTTAAAAAGATTGTTGATATGTTGAAGTCTTTTTCATTGTAAGGAAAGATTTATTGAACATTTATGAAAGTCTCCAGTGTCATCACTTTATAACGATATGAAGGATAGCTGTAACATTAGGTTTTCTGCCAACTTCGAAGGACAGAGATGTTTATGCTTGGTACCATGACAAGCTATGTGAAAAAAAGAGAGACCTGTGTTGTATCAACTGTAAATAGCTACTATAATGTAAAGGAGAACAAGAGCTTACTTGTTTCAGTGACATTTCACAACATACATAAAAAATAAATGGATACAAAGTATGATGTGTAGTTATTTAAATTCCATTGTTGGTAGATTATTCATATATAAGAGGAATTAACACTTCAAGACGTGCTGTTATAGAAAATAATTACCTTCATCACGCCACCTGTTGTTGATTATTTTGCTATAACAGCATGAAGATGAAGAAGAAGAAGCTGTATTTTAAGATCTACATTCTCATATCTACATTAATCAATGTAATTTACATATACATTTAATTTATGCATTAGTTTTATAACTGATCATATTAAATCCAATGACAAGTTTTTTAAAAAAAAAAAGAAAAATTAAACTATAATTTGTGCTAAACATAGTAAAAGAATATACAAAACTTACCCATAAATCTGCTTTTGAAATAACAATATATAATAAAACATTTTATTTTAACTGAGGCAAAAGAGGAAAGAGCTGGTTAATAGTCCGTCTGATTTATAGGTTTCTTCATTTCTTATTCTCAGTCAAACATCTTGTGACCAAATGTTAACATCTGTTTAAATCATCTGTTTATACTTTCTCTCTCTCTCTCTATGTCTCTCTCTCTCTCTCTCTCTCTCTCTCTCTGCCTCTCTGTCTCTCTCTATCTATTTCTCTCTCTTTGTTTCAGTATAGAATTAGTGAAGAATATTAGAGGAGCATAATTATTAGATAATGCACAAACAGGTACAGTAAATTTAAAGTGTAATTAAGATGTTTGATTGAGATTCATGTGTTCATGGTTGAGATGTTATTTCCTGTAAGCACACTAATTAGTCGATTAAATTAAATACACACTTGAATAGAATTTTCTTCTTGGTGATTACTCATTATAGACATCAGACTGATGAACTGTCATCATGAATGCCTGGTAATTAGAAAAATAATGAAGCTATGTTCTGGATAATTATTTTGTCCTGTTATAATGTCTCATGTACAACCGGCTGAAATTCTAAAATAAACCTGAAATTTTCTGAAGGTCAGAGTTAAATACAGTGAAATATCCCACTCTATTGCATTACAATATTCCCCCCATTGTGTTATGTTCACATTAGCAATGTGCACTTAAAAAATATGGGTTTATTAATAATTCTGAGTTATGCCATGACTGTCATGAAGTTGATTTTTTCTTGTAACAGCATGCCTCGGAGTGTTTTTTTCTTGTACCACACGAATTTATCACTAACTAAAACTTATTTTATTACATCATACATTTTTCCACTAATAATTGCATTTAATGTTCTGGAACAAGGTCCTGTTCTCACTTATGTTAGAGCAGCAATGAAAAATTGTTCCATCACATCCTTTTTTATTTTTGACATTAATAAGACAAAAAAACAGAGTTTTTCATATGGTAAGATCATCTGTCCTGAAGATGTCAGAAAACTTAAAGATTAAATGTGCAGCTTTATCTAGACATGAATTTAAGACATGAGCAGCCAAATCTTTGTGAGGTGGCCTCAGTGTGGCTGCATATACACACATGCAAACTTACAGTATATACAGTACATACATACAAATCAATTTATAAGTAGGTAGATGGATAAATGAAGTAAGAAATGAATTAACGAATGGTGGCAACATTTTCACAACCTTTTTTTTTTCTCATTTGCACATGATGTTAATGTAATCATGTGGTTCAATTAACCTTGTCAGAGTGGGTGCCCTGATTCTGTTCTGCTGCTAGCTTCTTTTTTTTTTCCTTTTTTTTTTACAGGCACCTGTAGCTCTCTACAGTAATGCAGTTAGTAAAATCAGTCACAGCACAAACTGTCACCAAATAAACCACTTGCTGTGAACATATACTATTAATTTTTGCTGACATTTTTTTGCCCTTCTTTTCTTATTTGGGCAAAATATTCAAGATCAATATACTGTAAATACAGTGTGCACACTTTCAATGTCAATTGGTTTTGTCTTCACTTTTACTTAACAGTGATGTTGTTATCGGTATGTAATACGTGTATAATTAACAAAATGTATTTTAAAAAATAGGGAAAGAAAAAGAGGAGAAGAAGGCAAAAGATAAAAAGTATAGTGGAGGCACAGTGTGGCTGCATACAGTATATATATATATATATATATATATATATATATATATATAGTATTTTTATGGTACCCTATGTTGCTAGCTTATATAACATTGGATATAATTTCACACAGTTACACTCATTATAATCTCTGTCGCCTACAGCAAATGCAATACAAACTAACAAGGTCATTATTGATTTGGTTAACTCGATTGAGGTGACATCATAAAGGCTTTCTGTGATTGTTTTGGCTAAGTTCTGAGCTCAGTCAGAAGACTGCTCTAGGTTTAAAATAAAGACTATATTCTGCTAATATTTGTATCTTTTTTGAAATATTGAGTTTTTTCATTACATGTGCCTAGAAATAGTCATGAGGTTCATCTGTGTTCATCTGGCTCTTGCCTATTCTGAAAATCAGATAAATTGTTCATAATGACGAGTCTTTTATAAATATAGTAATGTTTAAATTATTCATTTGTTCTTTTAAATGTCTAAAAAAATATTTTTGTATGAAGCAAAGTTTTAGAACAAATTCCAGTAGAACAAGCTTATTAATATAATACTATTGTGGTAATGCGCTAATGTCAGAACTGCTGTTATAGAAAATCAGTCAGCACATGACCACGTACAACATATACGCTGAAACACATGGCTAGTCAGGGAACAGAGTCATTATTTCAGAAAAATAAATGACTTGTGATATATGGTATATAAGAACAAAGTGGCGATGTCACGACTGAAAGTGAAAGCCAGGTCACATTCCTCCAGCGAGACGTGGTGAGGGCGAGGCGAGGGTTTGACATGTTTTAGTTCCTTTACCTCTTTACTGCCAATTATACACACTTTAAATCTGAAAGGCACAACTGAGTTTATTTAGTGCTGCCACTGAACACAGGGTCAACTGTGTGTGTGTGTGTGTGTGTGTGTGTGTGTGTGTGTGTGTGTGTCTGTGTGTCTGTGTGTCTGTGTGTGCGTGTGCGTGTGTGTGTGTGTTGTAAATATGTAGGAATGGCAAAGAGATTGAGTTTCCTTATGATAACACACGTGGCCTAATTGTGTCCACCTGAACTTTAATCATACAGTGTATTGCTTCTCAGTAAAACATACATACACACAGACCGACAGACAGACAGACAGACAGACACACACACACACACACACACACACACACACACACACACACGCACACACACACACACACACACGCACACACACACACGCACACACACACACACACACACATTGAGCTGGTAAAATAAATAATAAGGAGGTGAGGAATGAGATTTGAAGGTTTGAGTGCTGCTCAAAGAAACATTCAAATAAAAAGACAGAGATTGTTTTTTTTCTTTTCATTTCATATGTTTCGGTATGTTCACACAAAACCGTTGATTAAAAACATCTGAAATTGCACCTTTATGCTTTCTTACAATCCCTTCAATAACAAAAGTTTAATAGCTTCACAGTTTAATGCCATATCGTCCACAGCTGATGTGTAAAGACAAAACCAATCATTGTTACAATAATCTATTGTTTTTACTTTTATTTGTTGTTCTGCAACCCAGTGTAGAGTCTAATAATATTAAATCAGTAATGTGTGACTAAGATAATTGATCTCTCTCTCTCTTTTACACATGCACACACAGGCGCTCACACACAGACATCCTGTTTTTCTCCTTCTTTATGTTTTTGCATTTTGTTGGAATAAACAGCCAGCAACCTCAAGAATACTTTAATAGTGAATACACACTGCCTGGACATTATCATAGAGTTAGATAGACACAGAGGAACAGAGAGAGAGAGAGAGAGAGACAGAGAGAGAGAGAGAGTTTCTAAAAAAGTAATCAGAGGATAAGAGAGTTATATTAAGGGTAAACAGCTGGCTTGGTTTTCATCTCTTTAACATCTTTACAGTAGAGTGTTGTAAGAAAAAACATCCACACACATACCCATCTAATTTAGTGTTCATGTGGACAGGTTGACAATACACAGGGGGAAAAAAAAGCCATATATGTGGGTGTGGCTTCAGTGCGGTAAAGAGAAAAAAAGGGACATGCAGCCTGTATTTACAGTACACTGATCAGTCATTAACATTATCCTCACCGACATGTGAACTGATCACTGATCACTGATCACCAAGCTGGTGTGCCCAGTCCGCTCACACAGGCAAGCCAATGCAGCACAAATTGTAAATGCATAAACCATGATAGAAAGGCACTAGAACACAGAATGCACTACACACCACCATGCATGGGGCCCAGCTGGCTGCAGATCTCCCAAAATCCTAAACCGATCGAGCACCCATGGGACGCACCGGTCAAACAAGTCCGATATGCAGAGGCCCCACCCCCAACCTACAGCACTCAAAGTAACTGCTGCCAACGTCCTGGAGCCAGACATCACAGAACACCCCCAGAGGTCTCATGGAGTCATGCCCTGAGGGGACAGAGCTTCCCCAGTGCCACACGGGGAAGCAAAAATATATAGGTGGGTTTAATGTAAAATTTTGTTAATACTATGGCTGATCAATATATATATTCAAGAAGCAGAAAATTAGTTTTCATATATTACATTAGAAAAAGATTTGATAAATCTGCTAATCAATCAGTATTTTTAATCCCTGTTTTATTATTATTATTATTATTATTATTACTACAACATCAGCAGTGATAATCTATCTATATTTGTACATCACGTTGTACACTGTACATATTTTCATGTAAACTGTTATGTTCAGATTCAGTGCACAACTTACACAAGATTTAGAGAGAAACAGAAAGTGTTTTTCAATGCGGTCAGTCAGTTTTCCTTGATGCTTTTTAAAAAAAAAAAATTTAAATAAATTGAACACAGCTTCCATCTCCAGCATTTAAACTCCCATGAGTGTATGAAGGCTCCATTGAAATATTTACTTATGATCTTCTAGAGCTGATAAAATCATATCGCTGACATCTCAAAATAAAGTTTAGCATTTCATTTTTAACCAGCACTCCAAGTGCGTGCTATTAAAACAGCATAAGATAAACTGAGGTTTGCTGAGCGGTTAAAGCTTCAGCAGAGTTGTGTACCGTTACACCAATAACTGTAATATTGAATTTAAACCATCTCTTAATGTCATTTCTGATCCAGAAAAACAATTCTGATTGAAAAAGAGATGTCAAAAATGGAGTAAAAGTTAAAAGCATTCTACGCATTAGCGATGAGCGATATGTATATAGAAGGAATATATATATATATATATATACTTTTAAAATTACTTGTGTAAAGCCCCTTGTAGAAACTGTGAAATGTTTCCTTGTGGCTGGCATTTACACTGCTGATCTGCTGCTCGAACGCTGGAAACACTCCTGTGTTAACAGGCTCACGAGGACAAACAGCATGTTTTTAATCACTTTGTAATAATTATTATTATTATTTACATTACTGATAGTGAAGTATTATGACACTCCATTGCATCATTGCAATAAGTTGTGTTTTCAGTGAATTTCTTTCCCTTCTAATATGTCTTTATTACAGCTATTGAATAAGCTATTTATTTATTAAATCTATTGAAATGTAAGCTATATACTATGAGCATTTAAATAAGCAGAACACACACTCAAAAATTATCTCACATTAATTGAACTCAAAACATTCACTATTTAAAACAAAAATCTCTGTCTGAGAAAAAAAACCAAGGAAAGAGATTACAAATGTGAGATGGGCGGGGCTTCTGAATCAGAACTGTCAATTATTTCGGGTTTGATTGACTTGTGTGATTTTATTTGAGGGGGACTTGGATGGTGGGAGGATCATGGGTAAATCATGCTGTAACACCTTTAATGGATTTCAATATGTGTGTGTGTGTGTGTGTGTGTGTGTGTGTGTGTGTGTGTAAATCTCAAAGTCTCCACTGTTGTTACAGCTGAGATCGAGTGTTTTCCTGGAAGTCGAATTTTAAAACAGATTTCTTGTGAAATGTATTACAAACTGTTTTACGTAAGTCTTATCTGCATTGCCTTGCTACAACAGTGAAACACATTCATAAAACACAAAGTTGTCGAGTGTACATTTTCTTAGAATTGTCTAATGTGCATTTGAACCTAAACTGTATTCCGATACGACACTGATACAATTCCTTGTAGTTTCTACTTCCTAATGTCTCCTTAGCTGCCGAATTCCAGAGTCGAGTTGAAGAACACAGCTCTGGAGTTTGTTATTTGACTATAAACAGCCATTTCATGGAAAAGGAGGAGGAGGTGGAGGAGGAGGAATTGTTTGGCTCACGAGTAAAACTCCTCGACTGCACTGCTTGTTTCTGACAGTGAAATTATTCAGTAATTAGAAGAAAGCCAGGTGCCGGGTGTGCCTTTGATAATGTCTACATTTGGTCTGGATCTCTTTTTGAAAGGACCGTGACCAGATCGACCTGTGTGTAACGTCTCTTGGCCGCGTCGCAGGTAATTAAAGCAAAAAGAACGTCTCGCTGCAGTGTGCGTGTGCAACACACATCTGGAAACGTCAGCGCAGCGAATGGGGGAAAAAATGGAGGATGCTTAAGATTAGGAAAGAGGAAAATTAGCCTGTAAGTGAAAAGCATGATAAAAAACATGCTTCACACCGAAGATGTGTATTTGAAGAAGAAGCCACAGCCTTGAATCTTTCTTTGTTCATTGTCTGGAAACACCAACGTCTCCGATTCTGCACAACTCACTGACTTTACTGAAGCAATTACAGGGGAGAAAAAAATGGACAAATTATCCAGTACAGAAGAAACACACACTTCCTGAGAAACACTACTTATTGCAATTCATCCGTCAGGAAATATTAAAAGAGTATTTTTTATTTTTAGCAACTATCTACGTAGAAAAAAAAAACATCATGATGTGCTAATATTCGTGAAGGAATTCCTAGAGTTCTGCTCCTGGCCCCTTGCTCTTTTTAATTTACTTACTTCTAATTTTATCAATGAATCATATCCAGATCTCTGTTAATGCCAGTCTTCATTCACAGTGCAAGCGGCTAATGTTCTGCTGAAATCAGATCTGTCTGTATTTATGCTTCACATTTGTGACTGTAAGTGACCTGTCTCTGTGACCTGTATCTGTGTTTAATGTGAACACTCCTGCACCCTGTAACACCCTGCATGACCCCAATGACTTTGGGGGCAGCTGTTTCATTACATACTGTTTTAGTTGGATCACCCATTATTACGCTTTTTTTAAATAAAAAGTCATTGACTTCTCTGATTTTCTGTTGTTTTGGTGAACCTAGATGATGATGATGAAGATAAATGCCTGCATCATCTATAAAATGGCTGTTCTCATCCAAGGTGTCTGGCCATTTATTAGATATATGATAAATATCTTATATAGGATCAAATATAAAAGGTCTTATTTGAGAGGTTTTTATTTTTGTGTACACACAGCCCGAAACAAATCTGATTTGTGTCACGTTATGGCAGAAAATCAGATTTGTGTAACTTTACCCTAGTAATATGTAGAAGGTTCCACCATGGCTGCCAGCACATTTCGCAAATATGTTTTTTCTTTTCTTTTCTTTTCTTTTTCTTTTTTATTTATTTTTTAAAATACAGAGATTACTTTCATGTCTTAGAGTAATTGCTATTAATTATTAAAGAATTTTAAGGATCACTGAAGAAAGCTCTATTATTAGTTCTGAGCTCACTCCAGCTTGGCCAGGTCTTAAAATGGCTGATGTTTTAATGAGAAAACTAACTGGATTTGATGTTTAGCAATTTGAACACAGCCCATACACTAATGGCAGGATAACTAGAACATTGTTTGCACAAGGGAGAAAAGCTGTGAGTTTATAGACAATATTTTAAAGTCAGATTCATCTAATTTTCTAAGTGATGTAAGTGTGTTGACTTTGTGATATAAATTACTTCTCCTTAAATGTCGGTCCAAAACACACCCACACAGAGAGATTCGACCAGACTCATCAATCGACACACAAATTACTTTTTGGCACAGATAGTATTATAAATTGTTGTCGTTAATGAAGAAAACAGAGGAAAATATTCTAAGCTGAGAAATAGATTTTTTACAAAATCCTTGTGTTTTCTTTCCTAGGAGAATTATCCATGAGAGTCAGACTTTATTGTTATGTGCACTGCATTTCATCTTCACTGTTTCTCTTTATTAGCACCTGATAAAGTTGCAAGAATTATACATAATGGTCCTCAGGTGAGGGTGGCACAGGAATAATTAGACACCAAAAGTTGGGAGATATTTTCAAGGCCTCATATGCCTATATTTGGGTCTCAATAGCTTATAATAATAATAATAATAATAATAATTATTATTATTATTATTATTATTATTATTAGTGTTGTTGTTATTATTATTATTAGTGTTGTTGTTATTATTATTATTATAATTACAATAATAATAATAATTAATAATTATTACTTTTGTTGTTGTTGTTGTTGTTGTTGTTATTTAAAAGTTTCACTGTATTTAAAAAGTAAATCTTTCAGCGTGTACTATATACCTCAGAAACCACAAAGCGTCCAGAAGATGTCCAGGAAATTTCAGAAAACTTACAGAACCCCAGAAAAATTAAACTTCTCAAAAAAGTTACAGCTTTACATCTGACAGTGAGCCACACTGAGCTTTGAGCTTTTAACTTTTCCCAGAAATATTATATAAACATTGCCTTACAAAAAATCTTCACCATCTCAAGCCTTGTTTAATTCGTTTATGTGGCACATCTGTCGCACCAGTTCATTTAAAAGAGTTGAAAGTTATCCTTATGTTATCTGAGACTAAACAGCTAAATATGCAAAAAGCAAAGATGAGCAGTAATTTTTTTCAGAATGTTTATATGGTTTGTGTGTTTTTTAAAATCGATTTTTGTACTATCGCAGCGAACAAAAGCTCAGTGTGGCTCAAAGGTTCACAGCCAGTAGGTCGGAGCCGAAGCCTGCTGGGATAATTGGCAGTGTGAGATTAGCAAACGGCGCACACACACCCACACACACAGAAGACAGAAGAGAGAAGGGATTAATGTGTAACACTCGGCTGCGTGGCTAAACTGCTTCTACAGACTCAGCACTTTGTGTAATCAGTGAGCTGTTAAAGTGGCTCTGCACGAATTGTGCATTTGCTATGGTATTTATTTATTTATTTATTTATTTATCCATTTATTTATTTGCAGTATGCATTAACAAGACCTAAGTACAGCGCATTATTTTCCTTCAATGTGCCAAAGTGTAAATGGTGCAAATTTCTGTTTGTTTGTAGAAACTACAAGTTTTAGTTATTAACAAGAGTTAGTATTAGCCTAATGCTGGACGTAAGACACACTAGTAAAAGCTGAAAGCTTTCTCTTTTTTTTAAAGCTTGGGTCAGACTACAGATATACAACATTAAACATGAGTAATTCATAATCATCACTTAGGAATGCAAGCTTCTCAACTGATGATAAAAAGTGTAAAAGTGTTTTTAACTCTTTCATTAGAAAAAGTGAAAAATATATAATTGCAGCTGACACGACTTCACATACAGTAGAAACAGAATCAGCAGGATAAATTATTTATAAGCAATATGACTTAAGTGCTGTTGTGCTGTCGCAGTCTGAGTGGTAAAGAAATCACATCTGTGCTGATATTCAGCACAACAGCATGACCTTGATTGTCCTTCCATTTTTTATCACCAGATTATGAATTGTTTCATAATCATACCTTACACCTGCATCACAGCCATGCTTTATTCAGCAATACACCACTTCTTCTCATGTGATTTTTTTTATACAAGAGTACAGCAAACACCATTAATTATCAACAAATATGACTTGTTTTTTTATTTAACATAGCTGATGACCACCATTTGCTCTTGCCTCAGTATGGCGGACCCACCTTCACCCATGCTGCAACCAATCGTTAGTGTAATTAATGATTATTAAAATACCTCCTATATGGAGTTGTACATACAATTTAATGTCCTAGTGGTGTTACCGTCCATTATCACCACTTTTGGAATTTCTTCTCGTCCAATCAGATTGCTTGGCCAGAAGTAACTGTTGTACTATAAATATTAGAACATATTTAAACTGGAGTGATCATATAGTTAAATGTGCCAGTGTTATACTCTATATCAGCACTCATGAATTTCTTCTTATCCAATCAAATGATTTGGTCAATACTTACTGTTGTATAATTAGGCATTAAACACAGGATAAGAGAGCATATGGGTGACACATGAACCCAAAACATTTTGCATCATTTTGATTTGGTGGAGATCGGGAGAAGCAGTTGGTTTGAGAATGGAGTCTCATAGGTAAGGCTGTGAACAGTGTGATTTACTAGAGGTAGTTTATGATAGTGGAAATGTTCTTTGATGAAACATTGTGCAATTGATTAAGTTAACCTAAATAGCTGTTTTGTTGAATTCAGAACAGAGTTGCTAGGCAACTGGCTAACATAACTGCTAAGAAAAACCTAGCTACTGACTGAGATGTGCATAGCTAGCATGTAGCCGTCCACATGGAATATTTTTCATAAACCCACTGATTCAGTTGATAACGTATATGATATTTCTCTGTTATTTTCTATCATCAACCATTAGTGTATTTTTCTATTGCATGCTCTCTCTCTCTAAAGCTGTCACCCTCTTCTATTTATGAGCGAGTGCAGGTGTGTTTTAAATGATTTTGCTATGTGTTGCTTTCAAACATGTTCACATTTTTTAATCTGCTGCAAACTCGTCCTTGGAGAAACGCAGACAATGTTCATGCGCTGCTGGCGCTAACAGGTGCTAAACGGTTGCGTAATGGCGTCAGCGTGACCTCTGACCTCTTGTTTCACATGCATATGTAGACCACACAAGCAGAATACACGTGTTCCTCTACTGTATCACACATGCGGGACGATCAGTTGAAACATGTTACATTATACCATGGTACACTAGCAATCAATTAAGTGACATCTGACAGAGAACAAAATAATTTCTGCGTCTACTGTAATTTTAAATATAATCAGTGATGAAACACTTTGATGGATTATATAAATACTGGTCAGACAGCCATGTTTTATAAACATCCTAGTAGGGAATAAAATTTGAATAAATTCCGGTATCATGTAGAGCTGTATACTGTACAGCGCTTTCCATGTACAGAAGAATCGCTGTACTGAATCATATTGTATAAACATTGAGAAAGAAACCTCCACTGGGAGTCTGGATCTGGAAGTCTTATATTATTTCCTTATAAAAAGAAAGTGGACTTCAGTGGTGAGCTATTTTTTGACGCTACAATATTGAATTGTTAGTTACTGTCACAAGCAAAGTTGTGAAAAGCGTAAAATCCACAAATTTGCCCTGCTTCTTCTGGTTTGACTGATTTGCTTAATTACACCAATGCTGCTTTCTGGTTTACAGTGTACTCTAAACAGTACTTACTGCTTCTTGTTCGGGGAATGTTGTTTATAGGAAATTCTCTTGAAATAATTCCTTTCCTCAAAACACCCATGTGGTGTCACCAATGTGGACATCACTTCTCTGTGTGTTATTTGGGCAAAGCAAATACCTGGGTACCTGTTTGCTGATACTGGTGAAATTTCACAGATGCAAACTATTGAAACAACAATATACAGTATATAGTAGCAGTTATACAATACTAGTTAACCTCCGTGTCTTAAAATATCTACTAACTGTCATTTTGTTGTTATTAAATTACCTAATGCCATACGTGTTATTTCATAGTTAAAAAAAAAAATTATCCAGTGTTGTTCTAGAATGTAGAAAATAAATCCCAACTTGTGTCCAAACGTTTGACTTGTACAGCTGTCATTTAAAGTTAAACAATTTGTGCCATTTTATGAGTACACTAGTTTCTAGTTTTACTTAGAATCCTTATTATTTTATCAGCAGCATTAATTATTCTTTGCCTTAAAGGTGTTTTCTTATACTGTATAATATGCAGCTTACTTTTCTGGCATAAATATTTTTTCTCTAACTTAATTTTTTGGGTGGAATACAGATGTTTTAAAATAAAACACATTTACACAAATTGTTACAGTATGTATTATTAATATTATGTCATCCTTTATAATAATTAATGGTGAACAAAAATATAGCCAGATTTTATGTGAGCTTCTTGCTTTTTTGTTGTCTTTTTGTTTGGGTAATCTTGCATGTTCACCTCCGGCAAATTAAACAATTATCACTCGTTTCCTTTAAACTGACAAGATTTGGTGCTTGCAATTTGGCCTCCTATTTATGGCTGTGTACGCTGTGCAGTTCACCTTGCGGGGAGCTACTAGCCAATCAGAACAGAACCTAATTCTTCTGATTTAAATTATTAAAAGATCCTCTTATTTCTGGGAATTTTTAGAACTCCCCTGATTCATGAGATCCAACTGGGTCTCCTAATTTTAAACACATGAAAATTATTTTAAAACACTTTTATGCTAATGAAAGTGAAGTGTAGTGAATAAAGAATTTTATATAGTCTGTGTTCTGTAATGTATAATTGAATAATGTAATACACTGAGATGTTTCCAAAGCTGAACTCCTAGGTTTTAATTGTAATCAAATGTCTATTATTTTATAATGAAAATCAGTATTGTATAGTATATATATAGCATATAATGCAAATATTTATATAATATAAAATAATAATGGAACAAATAATATGAAATAATAACTATGTAATAAATTCATTATTACAAAGGAGTGTAGGAATGTGTGCGAATGTTAACTGGAGGTCCTATTAGGGTCATAAAAATGTGAATAAATACAATGGTCACCACTGACCTCCTCCCTCCCCTTCCTAGAATACAGAGGTTTCTAGATGGATGTATAGAAGACAGATGAAACAGATTTCACTAGATCACTTTCACTAGATTTTTCTTATTACATTTTTTTCTGATTCAACTGTCTCTTCTGCTTCATGCAATGTTCCTGGTTTTTCTGATCCCAATTCAACTGATTCTCCTGGAGTGTGCCAAAGCTTCAGATCTTCAATGTAAACAGTGTTTAATATGAGATCAGTGTTTTGATTAAGGCACATACACTGGACACTACAGTATAAGAAATGTCTTTTTTAATGTATTACAATTCATTGAACAAGAGAGACAGCTCAGTAAAATGAAGCTGAACTTTCTACCTCTTTGGTGTTTTAAACCATTTTGGACATCGGTGTCTTTCCTGCGTTCTGGCGGCTTTATTGGGTTTTTATGGGACGCTGTGTGTTCCTACAGTCCTGTTTGCTGATACGGGTGAAAGAAATTGTAGGGGTCAAAGTCAGCTGAAGTTTTATAGCTCCCCTACTGAAAAAAAAACCATGATAAAGAAATTGTAACAAACGAGCGTTTATTTAAACGAGCGAAAATGTAAATGTAAACATTTTAAATGTATTTATAATGATAATACCATACATACAGAATACAGAAACTATTTAACTGTAACAATATACACCTGCCCTGTCCTGATCCACATGAGAGAGAGAGAGAGAGAGAGAGAGAGAGAGAGAGAGAGAGAGAGAGATGGACTTCATATGTGGTCTGAGTTGGTTTAATGGGAGTAATTTGTAGTTGGAGTAAGAGAGCATTATAAAGAAACCAGAGCTCTGCTTTTACTCTTACTGATGTCTCACAGTGTGTGTGTGTGTGTGTGTGTGTGTGTGTATGATGTTCCTGGGCTATTTTACTGAGTTCCCACTTGCCTCCGCAGCTAATGAGATGGATGAGGACAGTGTTAAGTATTTTGAGGTTTGTACTCATGTGTGTGTGTGTGTGTGTGTGTGTGTGTATGCTTGTTTTGGCTCATATATAAACTGCAGCACCTCCTGAACTGAGAGGTTTAAACACGTGAAAGTTATTTTAAAACTTTATGGAGGAAAAATTGATGAAATGAAAGTGAAGTGTAGTAAATAAAGAGTTTTATATAGTCTATGTTCTGTAATGTATAATTACATGATGTAATACCTGGGTTTTAACCATGATCAAATGCCTATTTTTTTATAATAAAAAATAGTATTGTATAGTATATACATGCACAGGTCTGCTTAGGACGAGGGACCAAATAAAATGTAATAATATATATATATATAATTTAATAGGTGGCATGGGTGTGTAGTGGTTAGCACTGTTGTCTTTCGCCTTCAGCATCCCCGGGATCTGTGTTGATGGAGTTTGCAGGCTCTCCCCTGTGCTTGGTGGGTTTCCTCCGGGTACTTCAGTTTCCTCCCACAGTCCAAAGTCATGCAGATTGAGTTAACTGGCTCTCTTAAATTGCCTGAAGTTTGTGAACGTGTGTGAATGTTGTGGAGGTCTTACCACGGTCATAAAAGTGGTCACTATTAACCTCCACCCTCCCCATTTCTAGAATACAGAGCTTTCTACAGTAGATGGATAAATCAAATACAATAATATCTTTTTTCCTGATTTATTTAAATAATAAATTAAAGATTTAAATTCAATTAATGCAAGAATATAGAAAATAGTAAAAAAAATTGTCTGTAAAAATATTTATAATAAATACAAAAATTCATGAATAAACAAGCAAGGAAATAAACAAACAATTTAATTGATGAGCAGAAATTAGTTATTAGAACAGATAATACACACTTTATTCTCTTGAGACATTAAGAGGACATGGCATTTCTCCATTTTCACAAAAACGTGTCCCACTTTTCTGTGTTTATTGGATTCGCATATGTCGACTGTTGGGTATTTTTATTGTGCCAAACTTCTTCCTTGTAATTTAAACTTGTAATTCTCAGGTGCTAATAAAGAGAATTAGAGAGGTGAAATTGAAATGTAAACAACAGTAAAGTCCCAGCCTTAAACTAAAAAAAAAAAATGAAACATATGTAATTTTGTTCATTTTTTTCCATTCACCTACCTGTCATTTTTACCACTTATATTGTTTAGAATCGCAGGGGGCCTCCATCCTGTCCTAGGGAACTTAGGACACAAGATGTGATCTAAGGACATTCTAGAGTTTGTTCGGGGCCCTAGGCAAAATTTTGCACAGAGCTTATCCAACCAGCATTCATCACCATGATCTCATAAATAATAAATAAGTTTGTAAGCCCTCAGGTGCCCCCTAAAAGCAGTTGCCTGCCCTGCCTGCTGAGAAGTAGCACCTCTGGGCGGGATACACCCTGGATGGGGTGCCAACCCCACACAGGGCACACACGCACACACACACACACACACACACACACACTACAGGTAATTTGTAAAGACCAATAAGCCTTTGGACTGTGGGAGGAAATCTGAGTATTTGGAGGAAACCCACCAAGCATGGAGAGAACATGAAACTCCACACACACACATACACACACAGACCAGAGGAAAGATTCAAATCCCCAACCCTGGAGGTGCGAGGTGACCTTGCGAACAGCTAAGCCGCCATGCTGCTTGTGAAGTTTATTTCAAATTAAACAAAAACTTTCCCTATTTTCCCTACCTTCGCAAATTTCATTCGTTTTCCTAACATTTTGCCCTGTACACTTCCTCTTTCTTGCATAACCATCCGAGCCTCTCTAAAACACACACAGTATGTAAGCTCATCATTTTATTTATTTTACCAAACATGCTTTTAAATATTTGATTCAGTCAAGTCTGTGCAGTACGTCTGAGTAAACTAAATAGGTTGGTAATGTTAACTGCAATGGTATCATATGGCGTAAGATCAGAACGATGAAACCGAAAGTTCCAGCTCAGTTCCAGCTCACTGATCAACACTAAACATAAATGCATTATGCTGAAGTTTAAGACAGTTAATATAGCATTACATACCTCAAACTTTGAATGGCCAGAAGGTGTGGATCCACTTTTAAGAGAAATCCATGATTGATGATTTTATAACAGCAGCTGTGACAGTGCATCTACAAATCACAGCTTTATAGTAATGTGGGATCTAGCACATTACTGTTCTATGTATTTACTGTTCTATGCTTGGCCCACACTGTTATCTACTGTATTGCACTTAATGCAGTATTATATGCGGTTGTGTGAAGAAGAGAAACGACATTTTGTTCCAATGTATGCAAGCTACAGTACGTAAATATGACATGCCACATGTATTCATAGGAACATCTCATTCACAGGGACTTTATATTGTCTGAACAGAAACTAGTTTATTTCACAGATGTTCGTACTGCATGTGCAAAAGTCTAAAGCTTGTTTATCATGTCTGCATAATTATGTACAAAATCATTCAGTATTTCCATATATAACTAAAACATTAATTAATAAATAACATTATAAATAACATTGCAGGAGAATACATGCATGGCTGTAAAGAAAAAATATAAAGTACAAGACAGACCAGTTTTCAGATGGAAACAAAAAAGCTAATGTCCACTCCTGGGATTTGCATAAAAATAGAAAGGAGCTAAGACTTTTGCACAGCACTATATATATATATAGTATAAGAGGGATAAAACAACTCGAAAACTGTTACTTTGTGTGTGTGTGTGAGTGTGTGTGTGTGTGTGTGTGTGTGTGTGTGTGTGTGTGTGTGTGAGTGTGTGTGTGCGTGTGTTTGTGTGTGTGTGCGTGTGTGTGTGCGTGTGTTTGTGTGTGTGTGTATGAGAGAGAGAGTGTGTGTGTGTGTGTGTGTGTGTGTGTGTGTGTGTGTGTGTGTGTGTGTGAGGGTGCGTGTGTGTGAGCGAGTGTGTGTGTGAGTGTGTGTGTGTGTGTGTGTGAGTGTGGATGTGTGTGTGTGTGTGTGTGTGTGTGTGTGTGTGTGTGTGTGTGTGTGATTGTGTATGAGTGTGTGTGTGATTGTGTATGAGTGTGTGTGAGAGGGTGCGTGTGTGTGTGAGGGTGCGTGTGTGTGTGTGTGTGATTGTGTATGAGTGTGTGTGAGGGTGCGTGTGTGTGAGCGAGTGTGTGCGTGTGTGTGTGTGTGTGCGTGTGTGTGTGTGAGCGAGTGTGTGTGTGCGTGTGTGTGTGTGTGTGTGTGATTGTGTATGAGTGTGTGTGTGAGGGTGCGTGTGGGTGCGCACGTGTGCGTGGGTCACACTCTGTTCAGGAATGTCACACTCACTGGCACTTGACGCCACTGAGCTGTCAGGATGACGAATGGCAGTGAAGTAGAATCTCACACACATACTACACATGCGCACACACACACACACACACACAAAGAAAACACACATGTGCACACCTATGTGAGCAAATGAGCTCTTTATTACCGATTAATTTTAAACTGTGTATTGTATATAACACATAAATCAGGTTTAAGTGTTTGACTGATGTTTACGGCTGATTAATACATTAATACACTGTCGAGTATAAACACACATACACACACAGGCGCGCACGCACACACACCTTAATCAACATGTCTTTTTAAAAAAAAAAATCAACTTCCTTTAATTTTTCAACAAAATATTTTTTTAGTTTTGAGACTACTTAGAACTTATGCAGGGTGCACTTTCACTCTTTGTTCCATGGGCTGCGTCCCACATAACATCCCACTGTACTTAATAATGTGTCAAAACTACACTGTAGTACTAATCTATACGTTTCCTTCAACAAACACTGTCTTTTAGCAGCTACAGAAAGTAATTTGTCCTATTGCTGTGTCCCAAATTCCAAATGCAGTAAATACATCAGAGCAATATGACACCTTATGTACTATGAAGTAGCATTGTTTAGGACAATAATGTGTGGTTTGTTACACAGCTCACTATGCAATTACTAATGCAATTAATAGTCATTTAAAAGATCAGCAATTAACCTATGTGATTTATGACAGGATACAGTGAGTGTAGTATGTGTATTGTGTGGTTTGAAACTAATTTATTGTCCCTAGGATGCACATAGAATGTTATTAATAGGGCACTCTAGGCAATATTATACACTATGGGGTATGGTAGTGGTTTTAGACACAGCCCTCAACCTTATGAGGTGGATAAGCTAAAGTGAATAAATAATGATGCACTGAGTGCATGTTGATGTCTGTGTGTGGTTGGCAGGCGCTTTTTGATGACATCATTGCAGAGAATCATCAGCAGAACAGTAGCTGATGGAAAGACATTTGGTTTTGTTAATCACACAGCATTATGAATGAGGAAGAAAATGGGAATGGAAGTAAGTGAGAGAGGTGTAGTGTTACGACTAAAGATGGAAGCGGATTAGTTTCGCGTTCTGACAGCTGATAATTTACGACTTTTTATGGCTGTGAGTCGCGGTTAAGTCCCTATCAATAAATCAAATCCGTCTCTGGAGACGAGAGATTGAGCGGCCTAGAGAAATCAATTTGATCCACTTAAAGTGTGTGACAGAAAATCCTGAGAGTGCAGAATTATTAAACTGATGGACTCCTCGAATGGGAACATTTTTTAAACAAAGAGTAGAGTCGAGTCTAAACGTTCTTGGGCATCAATAAAAATCTTTTATCAAACACAGATGACCATGCTCTTATCATTTCTAGATTCACTCACATTAATTACATACCAGTAAACTGTTGACAAGCTCACTCAGGGACCAATGGCTAGCCTATCTGGTCCAATCCCACATAAAAGCCAATGCAGCACAAATCACAAGACAAAGTCTATTCTGACCACACTAGAAAGGCACCAGAACACCCAGTACATCAGGGTCTGCCATGCACACGGTCCAGCAGGCAAAGACCACAAGACCACTAATCCAGCCTCCAAATATTCCAGATCTCAATCCAATCAGGCACGCATAGGAAAATGCACCGGTAAATCAAGTCTGGTCCACGGATACCCCACCCCCACTGGGCATAATGCCTTGCATTTTAATATTATGGCCAATTGGTATTGGCTGATTAGTATTGGCTGATACGTACATATATGAAAACATTATTACTACTAGAACTACATTGATGCAACAGTTTATGGAATAGAAAAAAAATATTATAAACAGAGATAATTTCGTTAATTTTCTAGCGAAAGTATTTCATATATGTCAAATGTATTTGTAATATTTCGTATGTTTATGTATTTAATGTATTTTTAATGTATTTATGTATTTATTTATTTATTTAATGCATTGAAATTTAATACATTAAAATACATACATACACTTTAACTGTTTTTTTTTCCCAATGCCATAAATTCTAAATAAGCAGAGGGGTTTTCCAAATAGTTGATTATTAAAAAAAGAAAAAAATCCATGGTATTTTTCTAAATAAAACAATAAATAATAATCTTCTGTTGGAAAGTGTTGAAAAAATGGAGTTGCAACATAAAGCATAAGTACAATTTTAATTCTAACAACATCCAAATATGAAATTTTTATATGAATAATAATTGAAAAATCCATATTTAATTAGAGCCTCATGTACGAATCCAAAAACGTATGTACCAATTTGAGCAGCTAGTTAATTCGGAGATTAATTGTGACATTTTTCCAACACTTTCCAATGTATTTCAACACTAATTTCACTGCAGTGGCTGTAGGCTTTTTTCTATTATTTGAACAAACGTCTGGTACTTTTATTACACATATAATGTTTATGCTATACCAGTGGAATTACAGAAACTGTTTTATTTAATTTTAAACTTTATCAATAAAGTGTGGTCTTTTTTCTTATTAATCTTTAAAATATCAAAATTGGAGATATTGTATTAGATACCATACTGTAAGTCATTGCTGAATCTAAACATATATACATAAACAACAAGTTATAATGTGTTGAAACTTTACTGATAAATCAAATGCACAATAAATGTATGTGCATCTATAAAAAGTATAAAGAATATCTAATTAATGTAAAAGTCTTTGTTAAATTATGCAAGTTGTTAAAAAAGAAAATAATTCAAAATCTGAAGCTGGCACACATTCCCGGCCATGACACTTAGTCCTAATGAAGAATCTACTGTTTAAATCCAAGAGATCCAGTGTCTATTAGTGTGAGAAATCGTCATATGAAACTGAAATTCTTTTTTCCCCACTTTTTTTTTTTTTTGTAGAAAACTGATAGGAGAAAAAAGTGGATTAGTGTGTGATAGCTGATGAATTAAGCGCAGTTCTGAGACGATCTCTCTGGCTGTAGGAATGTGTAACGTGAGCAATTTGTCTCTTTCTCCACTCCAGACTTCCTGTCCCGTTTGTTTTCACTGAGACACACATATGCACTCGGCATGCCACACACACACACACACACACACACACACACACACACACACTCACACACACACACACACACACACACACACACACACACACACACACACACACACACACACACTCACACACACACAGGATCTTTTTTCCTTCAGTGAATTTGCTGAGAGTCACATAAATACATCAGCACACAGTCTTTGTGTCAGTGTAAGAATGACAGCAACAGCGGAAAGCTGGAAAAGATCCTAACGAGACAGTTATAGTCTCACTCTCACTGTTCCTGTCTCACTCTCTCACTCTCTCAGCCACTCGCCCTCTTTCTAAAGGTGTCAACAACTCGTCACTTTGCGAGTAAGTGAGTCGGAGTGTTTTCGAGCAGCAGTCCCAAGTGTAACGTACCAAACCTCAAGTCTGTGTTGATTAATTTTCTATAACAGCAGCTCTGACAGTAGTACAACTGCAAGTTGAGTTTTTACGAATACATTAATTCTTATACAATATTGTTTCTGTGGTAACAGGGGGTTATACGGCAAACATTACAAATTTTTAATATGCATTTTAAAGCTTAAGTAAGGAATAAAACACAACAAGATGTCTTGTTACAGTAAAATACCAAGTGACAACCTGAAGATGATTGTTATCCTCCAACAACATGTCCCTATTTACAATTGCAAATGATTAATTGATTAACAAATGACACATCATACTATCTATTAACAGTCAAATTTGTTCATGAAACAAGTTAGTTCCTGTTCTCACTTACTTTATAGCAGGTATAAACAGTTGTTCCCTCACCACCCTCTTTTATTTCTTTTTTTTGTTTCTGAGGAAGCACAAAGCATAAACTCTGCATTAAGTCGGAAATCTTAAAGTTACAGCTTTACCTATGAGTGTTGAGACTCGAGACACTTTCCATAAATGTTAAATAAACACCTCCTTACACAAACCGTTGCCATGTCAGGGATCTTTTATTCTTTAAATTAACTGTAGAAATAATAACATATTAGAATGTACACATTAATATAAATCTTTGATTCGCAGCTGCACTACTGTGACATCTGCTGTCAGAGAAAAATCTGACAACCAATCAGACACCAGAATTCCAAAGCATTTGGGGATTTTTCTTTTTTTCTTCTTCTTTTTTTCTGCTCTGTTGAAATGAAATGTACAAATTATGTATTTTTTCCAACCTTGTGTTAATAAAAAAGGGCGGAGTCAGTGCTACGGCACAGCCAAAATAACATCGTCCATCATATTGCACCTTTTAAATAAACGAGACATTACACGTAAAAGAAAAAAAAAGAAAAAAATCCAATGAATTAAAATGATCAAAAGCAAAATAAAGCATGAAGAAAGGGCAGTTATAAAAATAATCCTAAAGAGAAATATGATTCTGCACACACCCGAGAGAGGCGCAGTGCGGCGAGAGGAAATGTGAGGCCAGAGTTTTATTGCCTGAATGAAGAGCTGCATGTTATTTCTGACTCTTTGACAACTCACTTGCACTTTTACTATGTTTCTGTTGATTGTGTAAACTCTGAGCTTGTAATAAGACACATGAGCTGAATGAGAGCAGGAGGGCGACTTTTACATCAGGGGATTAAAGAGAAGAGAAATCGGTGAAGCAGAGGTTTGTTTTGGGTTCCTTCCTTCTTTTGCAGCAGGCCGAAGTACAACCAACAGAGCCACAATCCGTTATTCCCATGAACACTCCACAGACACACTGGTCTTAGGGTCAGAGTTTTATTTTTATAAAAAATCTTGCTATTGGCCTTATTACACAGTCTTTGGTTTTCTCAAAATTCCAAAGCTTAGTCTTATGACTCAGAGTTGTAGTCTGTTTCTTTACTAAAATTTTACCATACTTAAGCTACGTTTACACTGTCAGTTAAATGTGACCCAAAACCGATTTTTTGCTTATATGTGACACATATCGGATATGTTCTATATATGATTTCAATCTCGAAATATCGTAATGCATTCTGATATTTTGAGATCGGTTTCAAGCCCCCTTCATATGTGGAAATAAATTAGATGTAAATCAGATATGTGCTAATGTGATTGTCGTGTAAACAGACAGATCGGATTTCCTGAGGAATTGTGTTTTGTATGTCATTAAAACTGCGACTTTTTTGCAGTTTAATGATGTAATTTTATTTTCCATGAAAAGCGCGTGTGGAATGATAACATCGCAGGTGACAGGGAAGAGAAAAAAGCCCCCCCGCCTTGTGTTAATGCTTTTTTAGGCTAAATAACATTAAGAAATCAGTATTTGGTGCAGTAATTAAGCATATGCACAGGCTGCAATTATGGCGCAATGTTTCAGATGGTATGGCAGTATAAACACTTGAATCGGATTTGGGTCATAATTGAAAGAACGTGTAAACAGCCGGTCAAAAAAATCAGATAAAGGCAACAAATCAGAATTGGGCATCGAGACCTGCAGTGTAAACGGGGCTTTAGTCTACATCTTCAGAATATATTTTGCCCTTGGCTTATGTTCACATTTTCAGCCTGAAGCGACCCAGTTCTATATTTTCTAACCTTGTGTGACATAGATCTGATTTTTTTAGGGCTGTCTGAATGAAAAACTTAAGCAATTGTCTTAGTGAAGCAGTTAATGCTGCACATCAGTCTAGAAACCATTTCCAAATGATTTGGAATTTAATATTCCACAGTCATAAAGATTATTCACAAATGGAAAACATTCAAGACAGTTGCCAATCTTCCCAGGAGTGGACGTCTCAGCACATTCACCGAATGTCAAGGTCACCCAAAAAAACACAAGAGCGACATCTCAGACTCTAAGAGCTTCACCAAGCATATTAAATGTTAAAGTCCGTGACAGCACAATTAGAAGAAGACTGAACTAGTAAGATTTGTTTTAAAGGTTCGAAATACTACAGTACATCTGATTGTTTGCCTTTAATATCCAACACTATGTTTGATGAAAACCAAACAGCATTTTAGCAGAACCACATCATACCATGTCAAGCATAGCAGGGGAGAGGTGATGATTTGGGGTTGTTTCATAGCCACAGGACCTGTGCACCTTGCAGTCATAAAGTTGACCATGAACTCCTTTGTGTATCAGAGTACTCTAAATGTGGTTATTGGTCAAAATTGGGTAATGCCACAGGACAATTATCTGATGTACACTAGTAAATCTACATCAGAATTGCTGAAAAATAAAAGAACCGGGGCTTTAAAATGGCATAGTCAAAGTCCACACCTCAACCCATTTAAAATGCTGTGGTGGAACCTTTTTTGTGAAAACAACAACAACAACAAAAACAACAACAAAAAACTCAATAAACTGAAGCAACGTTGTAAAGAAGAATAGACCAAAATGATGTAAGTGACTGATACAGTCATACAGGAATCGATTTCTTAAACTTGATGCTGCTAATGGTGGATCTACAAGTTATGGAAAAATCCCTATTTTCCATAACTTGGAATATTGAATATATTGAATATATTACCCACATGTGTTTTATTTTTGGCTTCATTTTTGATAAATAAATAACGGTAAAGTAAAAAAGGTTATATGTTGTTGTTCATCTCAGGTTGTATTTGCCTAATAATAAGACCCGCTATGATCAGATTTTTATAGTTTTTACTTAAAAACACATAGAATAAAAAAAGGGGTTACTAACTTTTGAACATGACTGTAGATACTAAAATAACTAAAACACTCTCTTCCTTCTTTTGACCTAAAAAAATATAGTCAACTAAATGCTTGCCATCCTTCAGAGCAAAATCAGAAGCATATTTTTGCAAAAATCATTCATTGTTAGAAATATGTCGTGTTTTAACTCAAATGGCACGAGAAAAGACATATCTATGTGTGCATGCGTGCTGTTTCAGAGGACAGACGCGTCCACATTATAGTCAGATAAATTAGGAATGTGAACTGTCATGACATGCAAATCTGATCTGACCAAAAATCTAAATTGGGCAATGTAGCTTGTAATATAAATGCAGCCTTGGTCTTGTTATTTGGGTTTTGTCTTGGTCTTATTGCTCGGAGTCTTGGTTTTATTACTGAAAAATCATGGTTTGTGTCTTGGTTTTATTATGCAGAATCTTACTTTTATTTCTTATAGTTTTGTTCTTGTCTTTATTCCACAGAATCTTGCTTTTATTACTCAGCGTCTTGGTCAGAGTATTTTCCTTACTACTCACAGTCTTCCTTTGTTACATTCAGGTATTTTATAGCTTTTTACATATTAATATTATTCCTATTTTACTAAAATTAATTAGGTTTTAAGTGTACTTCATTCTAAGTAACATAATGTAATGCATTTAACTTATACATACTATTTTTTATTCTCTCTTCTCCTTTTTTCCCCTCTTTTGCTCAATTTAGTCATTTTACTTGAGTGGAAAAGAGTCTTGGTCTTATTATTTAAAATCTTGGTATGGTATTTTTAAATCAGAATCTTGGCTTTAATTACTCAGAATCTTAATCTTGACTTTATTACTAAGTCTTGGTCTTGTTATTCAGAGTCTTGTTCTTATTACTAAGGGTTGTGGTCTTAATCTTATTATGTCTTTGACCTTTTCTAACTACTTGGAGTCTTGATGTAATTACTTAAAATCTTGCTGCGTTTTTTACACTTGTTTATACCTACACATTACTTTTGTACTTTTGTCTTAAAATACAAACTTACAATAAATGCTGAAAATGTGATCTTAGATAGGTTCCTGCAGCCGAATGGTACAGATCAAAGTGATGTACTGAGAAATGTGGAGGAAATGAGACAGAATTAAAAAGTAGAACACTAAAATTAAAAAAAAAAATCTACATCTAAGATAAATTAGATACTTCCTGGAGACGGTGGTGCCACATGATGCAACGGGGTATTAAAAGAATGAGCTGGTATGAATTTCTCAGCATGAAGAATAACGCTCCCCCTGAGATCAGCACTTGACCTGAATTATTTCAATCAATACCCAACATATCACACAAAGAACATGAGCGTACTAAAATCAGAAAATCCGTCCCTGAAGATGGGAACAGAAGGAGGAGGAGTAATGAAGATGAGAACAAGGGAATTAAAGAGCTCGGATAATGTCAGGTCCAAAAAGCTGAAGTGCGCTAACGAGACCTAGCGAGACCTTTTTCAACATCAGAGAGTATTGATTTTTATTATTTAAAAGTAACTTATTTATTGATTAGAATAATGCAGTGTTATGTTTTAAGATTATATCTTTTGCTGAGTCCAATGGCCTGGCCGGTAAACTGGTTCATATTAATATCTTCTCACAGGACTTCTGAAAAAACGCAGCTGTGAATAAGCTTTACAAATCTATCCAACTCTTAAGATTATTGAGAGTATACGTTACCAGAGGCATAGATGATGGAGCACACGGGAATTACGATATTAAAGAGAATATTTACATAATCTGTTTAAAAGTTCTATGGATTTTGGGAATGGTCCGAATGTATGTCATGCAAGAGAACTAAGAAAAACAAATGGAAGGGGTTTATGAAACAAATGAAAGTTATTGAAGTAAAACTCACTCTTCGTCTATACCACTTTATCCTGTATTCAGGGTCGTAGGAGCCTATCCCAGGAGACTTAGGGCACGAGTCAGGGTACACCCTGGACATGGTGCCAATCCATCGCGGGGCACACACACATACACACTCACACACTTAAGGTGGTTTTTAATTTACAACATGAACTGTGTAGCATTAAAAAAAACAGTCCACATTGAAGGTTTCCAGTGGCCTTTCAGCACCACTGTGAATATAGCTTTTTTGCTAACAAACTTAATGTAATAAAAATATAAAGGCAGTAAAACATGCTTTTATTTTTTGGCACATACTGCAATTTATATAACCGCAATAAATAATAATCCCAGAAGGCATCACAATTAGAACAATGAAGAGTAATGTAAACTAATGTAATGAATGATTAATGTATGTAAACTTGCTAAGATAGGGATAGTGTATACAATGCCATTGACATGAACCAATCGTGCATGCACAAAATACATTTACATGTAGGCATTTGGCTGATGCTCTTATCCAGAGCGACTTACATTTTTATCTCATTACACATCTGAGCAGTTGAGGGTTAAGGGCCTTGCTCAAGGGCCCAACAGGGACAACCTGGTGGTTGTGGGGTTTGAACCTGGGATCTTCCGAACCATAGTCCAATGCCTTAACCACTGAGCTACCCCTGGCCCCTAATACTGTAGGTGCAATCCAGTGCTTGAACAAATGGCACTACACCTCTGTACATTACTGTCTGAAAGTTGTATGAAAGTAATGCAAAGTAATGCTGTATAAAAGTAATGCAAAAGTTTATTGAGATGACACCACTGACAAGATCAATATGTACAGATGGATGGAAAGAGGAAACCAGCATTGGAGACAAAACACACAGTGGAAGTCGAACAACTGTGACAGAGGGGATTTTTAATTAAAATGGGTTAAACACATTGCTTATATTGGAGACAATGTTGAATAGTAAATTTTTATAAAGGACGATTTACTCCTATTTAACTACTGCCATTTGCATGACCTATGTCAGTTATGCCCACTTTTGCATTACTTTTGGTACAGCCTTCATATTATTGTTACATTGCTAGGAATATTTATATACAGATATATATAATATATAAACATCCTAGTTTACTAGTATTCTATGCACTTATTATATATATAATATTGTATGTATATGTACAGAGAACTGTGCTAGTTTGAACAAGCTGTTACAGAAATGATAACATGTCCAGCACAATAAAATAAACCTATGGTTTGCAGCTGAACTACTGCCAAAACTACTGTTACAAAAAATTAATGACCACTTTCTGACCACAAGTTAACAGCAGCCGTGTTGTAAAGCTGATTAGAGATAATACAATTAGATTAGACACTGTTTACACTAATCTTATAGATGACATCACTGATTAGAGATTTATTGGTGTAACTTGTGCTCGGATATGAGCTGCTCTGTAAGCGAGCTGACGCTAAAGAATTGAGCTGAAGACAGACGAAAAAAGAGAAAAAGAGAGAGAAAAACGTAAAAGCTGAGAGATTGCAGAATGTTTTTCGTTGAGTTGTCAGCAGCGCTGCTTTGTGTAGCAGGTGTGTTTTGACGCTGTCAGAACACAGAGCGGATTGGGACACAGCCGCTCTGGGAACCACGGGCAAAGAAAAAACAAAACTAGTACAACGCAGACGGAGAAAGATGGCCGTCTGCTCTGTGTTAGCGATATGCTCCGAGTGCACGACTGAGAACTGTTTTTATTCCATCCGTCATCGATCTCATCAATCTTTTTATTGGCTAAAAGCAACAGCGACGGTTCAGTACCAAATAGAGCGAGCAGAAGATTCATATTACACTTTAATGTTCAGATACCTCACAAAGCTCAACTCACCATCTCACTGTTAAATACCTTAATATATACAGTTCACATGTGAGAAACATAATAAGGTGAACAGTAACAATAACAGTAAACAGTGAAATGTATATGTGAAGTCTTGACATCAGGACAATAAGATATGGAAATGTGGAATTAATTATGATGTGGGAAAAAAACAAAAACAAAAACAAAACAAAATATATATATATATATATATATATATATATATATATATATATATATATTTATTTATTTATTTTTTTTCCCTGTCTGTATGCTAATATGTTTGTCCAGATAATTTTGTCACAAATCTGGCTGCAAAATCTTAGCCAGTCCTTTAAAATTGGCCTGAAATTAAATCTGTACCATAAATGAAATCAAAATGTTGAGTAGAAAGAATGTTATGAGCAGTTATTAGCCAGATTGCATCACAGTAGCCAGCATTTTTTAGATAAATATAGCGCTTTTTCCATCGAGGTGGGTGTGGCTATAGACTTCACTCAACACAGTCCATTAACGGTATAGTTTACAGTAAATACACAAAGTATGCAGAAGACACAGAAACGACTGTAATGCCCAAGCGCCTCATGAAACACAAACGAACCCATGACACAGCGTGACTTACTCTACAAAAAGGCAAGTATACTATGAAAACTGAAACTTCTATGTAAATTTTTTCTACCGGCAGTTAGTTATTAATAATTTATTTTAAACAGGGATTGTATTTGGCTGACGACAAAATCAGTACAACTTGGTGTAAACATGGTGTAAGATACTTAACCTTGGAAAATTCTATTTCTTTGTATTAATAAGTTAGGCAGAGAGTTCAATATACAGTTTAGAATAATGTTTAAATGTCAGAGGTAAATTTTAATTCATTATGTGGGAAAATAGACAAATAAGGTAATTGATTTTTAAAGAAACAAGAAAAAAAAGCACAAGAAAAAAATTATTCATGTATAAGACCATGAAAAGGTAAACTGCATGATAAAATCACATGAGAAAAAATCTACCTGTGAAAAATGAATAAAATCATGTGTAAAAAATTTCAAATATGTTAGAAATTATATTAGCCATGTGAAGACCATAAAAACACATGCACTGCATATGGAAATGAATGAACATCCGCATTTGAACTGTCTAATGCCTTGTGAATCCTATGATTATTCACATGTGACATTTATGTGACTTTTCTGTAAGGGTAGCAGATTCTTAAATAATAAATTATTCAATAATAACAGTTCATGGTTGTACACCCGGAGCAAGCAAGGACAGAAAATATCTTCCTGACGGTCTCTTGAGATCTGAAGCTGTAAATTCTGCACATGGTAATTTGTTGGACGTGTCTAAAAAAAAAAAGAAGAAGAAGAAGAAGCAGAGTTCCATATGAAAGACATTAAGACTCAGGGTTACAGCTCTGGACTGTTCCACAGTAAAGCAGGACAAACCCACGGTGGTTTTCACCCAAGACGAAAATAATCTAACTGGCCATCCGTCTTATGGACATCAAAGCATCCCAATCGTGTTTTTAACCCTCCTGTAGTGCCATGTTCACTACTTAGCAACATTCTCAGCTCTTTCCCCAGGCGTGTCTTTATCGCTTTACATTTTATAGCACTGAAATTCAGTCAGTTTTTTTGAGGGGGGGAACTAGGACAAAACATGTCCAGCAGATAAAAGTCCGGGAATATTCTCTTTCAGAAAGTAATCTTTATAAATGGGGACATTTTATAATAACAGGAAGGATCTTTAGATATATTTAAAATATCTTCGCCTTTATCTGATTAACAGCCTAAACTGGATCTGCGGGGGAAAATCTCTTGTCCTTTAGCAAGTGTTTCAATTTAAAATTGCTTAAAATAGTGTATCTAATGTTACATAGTTTAAATGGTTTAGCACTTCCAACCATCCTCGAGAGAGAAACGGACCGGAATCATTTTGAAAAATATCAAACAGTGGGTGTCATCTTAAACACATTTAAACACAACACGACTGTAAATTATGAGCCCATAACATTATGTTGTCTATGTTGGTACTCTGTCTCTATATTTATTTCCTATTAACCCTAAATCCATGCATGTGCTATCAATACAGCTCACTCAACTGTTTAATTCTGTAAGTGTCAGAAGGTGTTGATTAATTAAGTAACGGTTAATTAATGGCCAAGTGCAGAAAATATCACAGCTGTGTTGATATTTAGTACAACCCACAATCTTGAGTGTGATATTGCATTTATACAACAGTTCTGCAAATGTGATTGCGATTTGTTTATTTGTCAGTTGTTTATTGGTCATTTCATTCCGCCAAACACATGTCCTTCTGCAACGGCCGAAACTAGTGTCAAGACATTATAACACTTATTTCAATTGCACTTTACAAAAGAGAAATTCTGAAGGTGTTAGTAATTTACTTAGTTATTAAAGTCGTTTTTAAAATTGTTGTCATGTCATGAGCTGAGATTGGTTATTCATACCTCACCCTGCAGTTACCACAAGCATGATTGTGTATCAGCTTGTAATATCTCTCCTTCAGCTGTGTTGGTGAAAGATCCACTAGCTGATACTACAACACACTCTTTAGTTGGAATGAACCAAATTCTCTGAACGGAGAGGGGTGCCACTGTGCACCATTTCAACTTCAAATTGGAACAGAAAATCATCTGTCATCTTGCATTGTGTTAGTAATGCTAATTTAAACACCTACAGAAAAAATAGTACTTAACAATTTCTTCAGCCATCTAATCTAAAAATTTGAATGGGCATGACGCCTCTGATAGGAATACCTTTGAAGCATAGTGATACATATAGACTGCTTGGCCCAAAAAGGAAAAAAAAAAAACCTTTGATTACAGCACATAATGTGGTGGCTAGTTCATGTGTGAAAATGATTCCTCATGCTCCCAGAACCAATCTTTCAAAATTTTAGTCCTGGAATATGCCCGTGCCATCAGGGAAGAAAAGCTCAGATGTGAAAAACTTGCATGCACTAGAGCTTATCCAGATCATGCCAGAGCAGGCCAAGCAGATCCAGGGGAACCATTGGCTGCTTGAACAGATCAAGAGTATCAGCTCCTGGACCAGCTCCTCTATGGCTTCCTTTAAAAATCTGGCTGATGGGGAAGCCTGGAAGCCTTTACAGGTGAGGGCATGCCAGAGGCTGACTGGGCAGTCATATTAATTTATATAAATAAAAGAAAGGTTTTGTCTGTACATTGGTTAAAGCTTATTCTTTTAATTATATCTTTACATCATACATTGGAGGACCCAAAACCAGTCTAAGAAAAAGAAAATCTGTCTGTATGTCTGTCCAACCAGATTTTTTTACAGCATCATGCAAAACTGACTGGACAGGATTTATTAAAACTTTTGCTGTACTTACGGATTAACCTGTGCCATAAATTCAATTAAAATATTTGGTGTGACCAGATTACATACCGGAAGTTTGGACATCATACTGTTCATGCGTCAAACTGCGGGCACGTCTTAAATCAACCACTAGACAGAATTTATAAAAAATTTGGAGCTCTACATTTTGAGTTCTCACCTGTAATTCAGAATTCAATTACAGAACAGGAAATGTATTTGGTTGATACCGAAAAGAGTCCAACTTGGTGTAAACGAGGCAAAAGATACTCAACCTTACAAAGGTTGTTTTCCTTGCATTAATAAGTTAGGCAGATAGTTCTGCTGTACAGAAAGACATATATGTATTTGTGCTTCAACCTGAAATAGTAATATCATTGATTACATTAAAGCTAATCAGCTTATTTTTAACTTTAAACGTTTAACTATTTCTAAAAACTCTTTTTTCTATTAGGGCTTTTAGTTATATTATTAAAAACATTTGACCTGATTACAACATCAGCAAAGACAACAAATCCAGGTGTGTTTGTACAGGTGAGTGTGGAAATAAGGTACACATGTCCCTTATAAGGGTAGGAAACCATTAGATACTAAAGAGAAGTACTAACATGACATCTTCAGCCCAAACACTCACATACACACAATAATATAGAGACTGATACACAGACTAGTGTGTGGTTTGGCTTGCATGTTCAAGTGTCGTCATGATGATCAATTTTTTTTAATGTTAACGTCGATCAGCCTGCTTTGGTCTGTCAAAGACAAATGTGTTAAACATTCGTCTCATCATCACACTCAAAACAGATCAATGCTCAGTCCTGGGGGGGAAATAAATACAACACAACATGACAGAAAATCAATTTTAAAATACAGTCTACTCTGTGAATTAAAGGATTTTCTGAATGTGTGATCACTGCTGTGTTAGTGTCAAAACTAGAGCTAAGTCTCAAAATAAGGTTGTCCTTTTTTGATCTGCTCTTAAAGATAATGAAACTAAATAGTTGACTAAGGGAGCATTTTTGTAAAATAACCTTTAATAACCACAGACTAAGAAAGAGCTAGCAAAATAGTAAAACCTAACCCAAAAACTACCATTTGTGCAAACAGACTAAATGCTACTAAAATTTTATATTAGTTACCTGAAAATAAACTACATGACATCAATCATTTACTTATTTTTCATTATATGCGGTAATTTATGAACTGTGTAAAAAAAAATTATATTTTTTTTAATTTATATTATCATCTTGTTTAGAAGTCTTGTTTAAAATGTTCGCATTAGTGTTTGATAACTGATGAAATCAAAACAGCATTTGATAGTCTCTGATATGAGTGTATGCAGTGCTTTAATGTGGAAATCTCAGCATTAATCATGTGAATTTATTAATGTGCTGCAGTAATTACTTGGCTTTCAGAGTCTCTCCTGCATTTGCAATTCTGATTTAGTCAGATCTGCTGATGCTGAGTTTGCAGTGCTGGAGGTCAGGGAGAGAAATGCACTGCTCACCATCACCTTGAAAATGGTCACATTTGAAAAAAGAGTTTATTAAACACTTTTAAACTTGCTCCCATTTTACAGATGAAAGAAGCTGAAAGCAAGACTCCCCCCTGCGTGAACACCAGCAGTTGCCTTAAATCTCATAACGTCCTCCTCTTCCTCTCCATTGTGACTCTTACAAAGAGCACACACTGGAGCGTGGAGCATGCTCATTTATTCACCACTAATTATCTTCAGTGGAGGCACAGTGTGTGTGTGTGTGTGTGTGTGTGTGTGTGTGTGTGTGTGTGTGGGGGCAGGAGCCTTCATACACTCGCCGCTAGGATCTTTCCTGCTCCAGGAAGAGTAGCACCAAAAAAGTCCCAAGTGGCTGATTATGCAATGCAATTGACAATGATGTCATTCATAATTACATTAAATAATTTACATAAAACTGTATGTTTTCTTAAGCAGTGTGCATTGTGATCATATAAACATATACGACTTTAATAATTTAGATATACAATAAGATTGTATTAAGAAACAAGCGTCTGTCTCAAATTGCACTTTATGCCCTGTACATTGGACAGCATGTACTTGTACAGCTTTAACAGTTGTGTTTGTTGTTTCACACTTCTGAATGGTTCCATAACTTCATTTGGATATTACCAGTTCACTGCTAGCTAATTTGGTCAAGTGTAAAGGATGAGTTTAGCGTATGATCCAGAATACTGACGTCTGGTCTATCCAACTACAGTGCTGTGGAGTTTGTTCGTAGTTACCTTAGGTAACTGCACCATATGTGAAAGATCTGGGGCAGGGGCAGACAGAAAATGAGCTTACCGCTCCACAAAGAGATCAGTTCTATTGGAGTCAACAATGTGTAGTGGGGATGGGTCTCAAAGAATCTGGTGTGGGAAAGTTTGCTCTACAGAAGTCAAATCTGTGGTAGTCATGTATAGAGAAATACGGTGTAGAGGAGTCAAGGGAAGTAGAGACAGGAGTCAGGGGATGCAGGTCTAGGGGAATCAAGGCTGAGTTGAAGTCAGTCTGGATAAAACAATATCAAGTTCAGAACTCCATCATACCTGAATTCATTAGATGTGACCCGTCTAGAACATACTCCTCTAGACCCTACTCCCCTTGCCTTTATCTGACCCAACCTGCCTCTGAACAACTCTAGTCAGCTTAACTGTCTTTAACTTAACTCACCTTAAACCAATGCCCCTTGGCTCCTTCGTCCTCTCACTTGTCAACCCATTAATTCTGAACTCAGAATCTTCGTTACCACCTTATCCTCAACCCAATCACCTTGACCTGACTCTTGTCAAACTGACTTGCTTTGACTCTTCTTGAGGTGACAAGCCTAAACCCTAGCTATTGCTTTCTCAACACAATTTTCTCTACTGACACATATCAACTCAACTGTCCTTAACCTGACCTCCCTCAGCCTGACCCTCATTTAATGGTTCTCACTCTTTTAGACTCAACTGTCTTTGATTTGACACTTCAACCAACTTGACTTGACCTGAGTAACCTTGATCCCCTTCTTTTTAATCAGCCCAACCTCCTGATCCTACTGACCTGACTCTCCTTTTGCTGAGTTTTCTCGACCCGACTGTCTTCAGCTCTTCTCTCTCCTGGGCCATAATTGGAATTCCTCTCAGTTCTGGTTGAAGGACAGCCAGTGACGGAAAACACACTCCACTGGCAGAGCTGTCAGAGCACCACACACGCCCAGACAGACAATGAGCTGTGTGTGTGAGTGTGTGTATGTGTCCGCTGTCAGAAGTGAAATGTTGGTCCTCTACTTTTGAATGGATGAATAGATGAAAAACAAACATTTATTTTAACTTCTATCTATCTATTTATTTAGCTAGCTATATCTAGCTAGCTAGCTAGTTAACTAGATATATAGATAATTTGCTATTAGTCATATCTAAATATTTAAAGATTATGGGAAAAGTGACTGGTCATGTGATTTTTTTGTTTTTGTAAAATAAAAAATATTTTCCTTTCAGCTACTGAAGTCAAGGATAGGGATTAAGGTTTATGGTTTAGGGGTTAAGGGCTTAGGGATATGGAGATGACACCAGGACGGTAGGTCACATCACCAACGATGAAGAGGCGGCCAACAGGAAGGAGATTCATAACCATCAGAGTGGTGTTTCTCCAGCACCCATTCCCTTATCAATAAGAAAACCTCAAAGAGCTTTCAAAAATCAATGGCCACACAACGATCTACATTTATGGAATTGAAGTGGAATGTGTCCTTGGCTTCAAATTCCTAGGTATCCATGTCTCTGAGGATCTGTCTGGCACTGTGACATTTCACTTACATAGAAAAGGACCACAGTATCTTTACTTCCTTTGGAGACCGAAAAAAAGGTTAATTTGTCTCCCCAGATACTAGATAGAAATCTTTTATTGTTGCACCATTAAGAGCATCCATCCAACCATCCATCCATCCACCTATCTCAAAGTTGATGTGTTGGAAACAGAAAAAATGGGCAAGTGTACGATTGTCTTTGACAAGACCCATATTTTGCTAGGTAGATAACAAATTGCACTGTGTGTTCTGATGTCTCTTTATCATAGCCAACATTAACGTTTACAGCATTGTGCTGTATTACAGTAGCTCGTCTGTGGGACAGAACTAGACAGGCTAGCCTTTACTTCCCAAACACATCAGTGAGATTTTCGCACCCATGACCCTGCAATTGGCTCTTATCTTTCTTTCAACCACTTTTGATAGGTCCTAACAACTGCTTATCATGAACACCCTTAGAACTTGCTCTGACCAGTACACCCCATTCATGCCAATGACCCCTAATGGCAATAACCTCTTTCATTGGAATAATGTGCCCTGCCACACTGCGAAACATGCTCATGAATGGTTTAAAGAGCATGACGAGTTTAAGTCATTGACTTGGCCTCCAAATTCCCCAGCCTGCAATCTAATCAAGGATTTGTGGAAACCCACCTTGCAACTTACAGGTTTCACTGCTAAATATCACAGTACACCTTCAGAGGTCTTGTGGAGTCCAAGCAGTATCTACACTATATTAGGCAGGTGGTTTTAAACCTATAGCTGATCGGTGTAGCACTATTTAACTATAGTAATGCTGTGGTCAGCGTAAGATTCAAACCAAAGTGTGCGTGTATGTATGTGTGCATGTGTGTGTGTGTGAAAGAGAGAGAGAGAGAGAGAGAGAGAGAGAGAGAGAGAGAGAAATATGGGTCAAGTGTCTCAAATCTGGATAAAGTAGGGTGGAGGGAGCATGAGGACTCTATAGGGAAAGAATTGATAGCGTTTAATGATTTCAGGGTTTGACACACGGCCAGGCCGAGTTGCTGTGTGCTGTTTTTTCTGCAGTCTGAGTTCATATCTGTCAGACACAGTTTGAGAGAAAAAGGAGAAAATGTGCGCTGCCAGGCCTCGGAGGAACGACACCATACACTCGCATGTTGGCAGCTTTTCCATGTTATTGTAAATGTAGACGTCGTTGTGGTGTGTGTGTGTGTGTGTGTGTGTGTGTGTGTGTGTGTGTGTGTGTGTGTGTGTGTGTGTGTGATCATATTACAAATCCAGACCGAGTCCTGCATGCCCCAATAACCAACATTTTAAAAGTAATGTATTGGAAAGCATGAAGCGTCTCTTTCTGAGCTGTCTCAAATCTCTTCATCTATTAAAACAAAATGGGTGGCATTCCTGCGTTAAATAGAGCCCTAGACCATTGCACAATAAAATACTGATCCCTTGGTCTCTTGCTAACTAGACTGATCTATTACACTTGCTTTTTCATATACATTCTGAGTTTAGCACAATTGAAATATACACAATGTCCTCAGCGCAAAAGCATTCGGTCTTTAGCGTCGCACTGGCTCTCCTCAGCTAATCTTGCTAACAAGTAATGAAAGCTTATAGCTACAGACATTTTTGCCTAGGGAAGTCTTTACATAAACACTTTCAAAAAATGAACAGACTTACGCAGATGAAATGTGGAAAATTTCTGTTTTGTTTATTTTGAATACAAGCCCCACCCACACGCTTTAGGTCACACCCCATTCCTGACATGTTGGAAACACACAAACTAGTCTGTCTGAGACACCTAATACCTCCTCTGGTTGGGTGATGTGATTACACCACGGGGTGCACATTTATTCTACCGTGATGATAAACGCGGATCATATTCTTTTTCATAAACTTCATATACAATTGCTAGTTAGTAACTTTAGCCTCACAGCTGCAGTACAATGCTAAAGAAGCAGATGAAACACCCCAAACAGATATTATTTAATATACTGCATTAGAATTTAATAAAAATAAATAATTATTAAAAAAAAAATGCTAGGTCTTACACTTTAGACACTCTCGTCTTTAGAGTTAAACTTTTATTCCTGTGGAAAAAAATCGAACAGATTGCTGTGTAGCAGGAACCTTCACCTTCACAACCCTGTCATTTGTAACACCCCCTTCTCCTGCATGCCTTTTAAACTCTCTCCTAAAGAATCAAAAATCCATTGAAATGAAATTACCCATCATGCAGCTATGCACACAAAATAGTGCTTTTTCCCTGTACTCTCTCTCTCTCTCTCTTTCTCTCTCTCTCTCTCGATGTGCACTCTCGCACCTGTACTGAGTTTTACTTCTCTTTGTGTTTGCAAAAGTGACATAAAATGGCAAGAGTGTGACAGTGATACTAGCAGGTGAGTTGCTGGGCTTCGGCTGTAGTGCACTGAAAGAGCTGTAATGAAAACAAGGAAAAAATCACTAGCAATTCACCATGGAGAAGAAGAATATATTATATAATAGCCATATATAAAACCAAAAGCAAGACATGTTACAAGCTCCGAATTCTCTCTCTCTCTCTCTCTTTCTCCACAAATACTGTACTTGCATGATAAGTGTGCATGATAACTATTCCTTATGTCCAGTCTGCTACGTAATTTCATTTTTGTTGCTGTCACTGCACACAACCCACTTCACGAAAAAAAAGGTTGCTGGAAATACAATCAGGGATTTCAGTGTTTAATTTGGCGTTTTCAGGATATTCCACTTTAATTTTAATCGGCCGAGTTGAAGTTATCTCAAACATACTTTTAAGGCCACAACTATTTTACAGAGCGGGCTTAGAGCATGTGAATCACCTGTTGTAATAAACCAGTAATTTAGCTAGGACTTTTGGCATTTTTTTTTAAAATGCAGCTTTATTTTTGTTGGCAGTCTCAAAGTCGCCCTTGCTGTGTTATCACTGGGTATTTTCCCTTTTTCAAGCTTTCCAGAGGCATTTGTTTTTTACTTATTTTTAGCTGCAGTTAGCTTGTAATGTAAATTCATTTTATCAGTTTTATCAAAACCGCCACAGAGAGAAGTGTGGTGAAGCAAATTAAAAATGATCTGATAATATTTATTTATTTATTTTTATTTTTATTTTTTCACAGCCTGGTACTGGTCCAAGGCCCGGTGATTAAGGACCACCGTTCTGATCAATCAGAATCCAGTGGAATACTGGACATCAGACTGTTCAAGACTTTGTGCTCCTGGAAATGACACAGAACCACCTGAAACCCTAACAGTACTGTGATAAATTACTCACTCACTCTCACACATGCTCTATATCGCAAATCCGTCATGAGAGGCCTGAAGCCTATCCCAGGGGACTTGGGGCAAAAGGTGGAGTACCACATGGACAGGGTGCCAATCCATTGCAGGGCAAACAAGTACACACACAGTCACATACTATGGGCAATTTGGAAACAAATTGGCCTTATTTGCTTGACTTTGCACTGCGGGGGTGGGTGGGTACTTGAGGAAACCCACAAAGAACATGCAAACTCCTCACATACATAGACAGAAATCAAACTCTCAACCCTGGGGGTGAGAGGTGACAGTGCTAAGCGCCACATCACTGTGCCATCTGTGATAAATTACTGTATGATTAAATTCACTCTGTAATTAACAGGAGCCATAACATACTGAGAACCATTGACACTGTGTCATGACTCATAAGCTTATGGAAAAAGTGGTTAGAAATGATGAGGGTGAGCATCTATTTGGAATGTTCTCCTGAACTCTCACCCTTTTCCCATAACAGGGCTCATGATGACATGTCTGTGTGGGGAAAAATCCTTTTGCACAACAATAGGAGTCTCTATCTGATAACACACACACACACACACACACACAAATTCTTAATCTGTTAGCACCCTGAATCATTGCTATGGCGACCTGTTCACTCTCATCACTCGTCCTGGCTGTGCTTTTCATTTCAAAGTAATGAGGATAAGCTTTAATTTCACTCCTAACTTAACAACATGACTTTCTCTCTCTCTCTTTCTCTCTCCCTCAAGAGTAAAGCTCAGAGAAAGTGTGTGTGTGTGTGTGAGAGAGAGAGAGAGAGCGATGAAAGGGTTTGAAAAATTAATTTAATTAGATAAGAGAACAAGTGTGTGTCTCTCTCTCTGTCTCTCTCTCACTGTAAATCTGTCTGTCTGCCTATCTTTGTCTCTGTCTGCCTCTGTCTCTCTCCAGGGGATTAAAACTAAATGCACCTCCACATTCTGCTGATGAGAAAATACTAAATTGAATTTATACACACAGTTCCAGCTTTTATTGAATTTTCACCCCCAAATCCGATGGAGCGTGTGTGCATGTGTGTGTGTGCGTCCTGACATCTTTAATCTGAAATTGAAATTAAATCGATGTTTAATGGGTTTTTCATGTTTTGACTCACACCTTCACTGTCGCCTGATTTAAGTGGTTCCTGTAAAAGGGAGCAGGGCTTCAGTCCGACCTGACACGGAGGTGCGGTAGCTAACATGGTCTCCTCATTTCCCCAGAGTTCCTGCTTCAAGCCTGATCATGGGTTACTGTCAGGGTGTGTTTCCTCTGGGGTTTTTTGGTTTCCTTTTAAAATGTGCATGCAGGAAGATTGTCTGAGCTAAATTACTCGCAGGCGTGAATGAGTATGTAATGAACTCTCATGCGTGAGGCCGGGCGTATTCTCACATCACACTCGGTTTTCCTGGGACAGGCCCCGGATTCGCCGAGACTAATAAAGTGCTTATTTGTAGAAATCAGTGAAAAATAAATAAATAAATAAATAAATAAATAAGTGAAAAAAGAGAGAACGCTGATGGGAAACAGGACCGAAATGACCAAATATCCGGACCATAAATAATTCTTTTTCAAATTGTTTTTTTTTTTTTAAATGTCCTCAGCAGGGAACGAGGTAAAAAAGTAAAGTGTTTCATTGTGTGTGTGTATGTGTGTGTGTGTGTGTGTGTGTGTGTGTGTACAGCAGCTGTAGGAGCAGCTGCTCTGGTTTTCCTCTTGTTGTATACAGAGCGGTTCTGTCCTATTTCACCTACACTTATTTTGCTGTAATGTTAATGCACACTCCAGCCTGTTACCTCAGGGGGCTTGGAGGGGGGGAGGGGGGGGAGTTGGTTGTTGGATGGTTATAAACGGGGGCAGGAGGCATAAAGGGAGGGTGGTGGTGGTGGTGGGGGTTTCTGAGTAATTGCTGTAGAGATTTAGGGAGAGCCATTAAAACACCATTATACACCAACAAGAGTCTTGGAGATTAGCAGCAGGAGCTGAACATGGAGTGAATGCGGAACACCCATCTTAGCCACATGGAACCTTGCGCTCTATCCCTTCTGTTCTAACATATGTGCCCTATCCTGTCGGCTCTACCGCGTGCGCTCTAATCTGTGTAGGCTGTATAAATCAGATTAGAAATGCCATGACTGAAAGTGCCACCAAAGTGCAAACAAGAAGTTTTACTCCAGCAAAAAATGTCCTGAACACTGTCTACATAATAGAACCAGACAACTAGAACACACACACACACACACACGCACACTCACTGGAACCCAGTGCTGGCATGTTTCCTGGTTCATTTCCACCAGGCTGAATTTAACCTGTAATTCGAGCCTCAGATCGAGTTCTGTCCAACGAGCATGGCTAAAACCATACACTGTGGTTCTCTCTGTGGTGCCACGGTTCCATGTACAGATTAACGAAACGTTTAACCTTTTCCCTACTACCACCCGTCAGCATCGCAAAGTCGAACGGGAAGAACGTTACACAGATCCTCATCTTCCGAAGTGGCCCGAGGTTCCGGCTAATTTCGCGTTTTCCGTACAGCTTGGAAGTCAACATTCCCGAGGTCGACCTGAAACCGATTCTTAATTATTAGACACAGGAAGACATTAAAGCACTCTACAGAGGGCTTATGGTCCCTGATGTTGGCCTCATGCTAGTAAGTGAAGCTTTAATGTTGCTTTAATGGACTTAATATCCTTGTGTGATGTTTCCGTTTATATCAGACTCATTAATCATTTGATTTGTAGATAATTAAAATGAATCAATCTGGGGAGGATCATTAATGAATACATAATAAATGAAATAAATCAAAAGTAATAATAATACTCATAAGATGAAATACATAGACACATGAATAGTTCTGTGGGTTAAAAATGAAGATTTTGTATTGTTCATGGAATGCTAAAAAATGTGACACCTAAACATTTTCCTCTCTTTAAAAAATAAGAAACTCAAAAATCATTATACAAAGCTTGAGAAATTCCTTTATTTTATAAAGGCAGTGGTAGCTTAGCAGGTTGAGCCTTTGGGTTACTGATCGGAGGTTTGGTGGTTCAAGCCCCAGCTCCAACAAGTTGCCCATGTTGGACCTTAAGCAAGTAACTTGTTGTATCAAGTTGTATCTGTTCCAGGGGCATGGTATCTGAGCTGACCCTGTGCTCCAACATCAGCTTTCTACCTGGGATACAAGAAGAAATAATTTCACTGTTCTGTAAGGTATATTTTATGAATAAAGGCTTCTTCTATAAAAAAAAATGTTAAGGAAATTAAAATAGACTCTCTTAAAGAATATAATAAGACTTTATTATATAAAGAATAAAGATTTTTCAACTTCAGCAGAAAAAGAACAACAAGAAATATTTTTTTTATGAATCCTATATACACAACCTATCAAAAGTTTGGACAGACCTTCTAATTCCATGGTCGTTCCTGATTTTTCTAAAGCATATACTGAAGACATCCAACATATGCAATAATCTCCTTTAAACAGTTGATATTGAGATATGTCTATTACTCATGCTCTGTAAAGCCTTCATGACGGCTCAAATCTGAGATGCTGTTAATTGGTGATTTTTGAGGCTGGTAACTCTAAATGAACTTCTCCTCTGCAGCAGAGGTACATTTTGGTCTTTCTTTCTGGGAAAGCCAGGAGGTTTTACAAATGCTCTTGACGATACTGTTCCGGTATACTATTCCAGAACAGCTGACCTTCATGTCATAAAATAACAACTGACTGTTGTTGCTGTTGTTACTGAATTACCTAATGCCATATGTGTTATTTCATAGTTTTGAAAAAAATCCAGTATTGTTTGAGAATGTAAATAAATCCAATCTTATGTCCAAACTTATGACTGGTACTGCACGTCATCTCTTTGCCAAAACATTGAGTGAGAAACACAGTCAGCTTTAAATTTCAAGTCTTTAGATGTTCTCAAAAGGCTAAAACGGATGTATTTACCTGTCTTTGTGGGGACCTTTGTGCCTCTCATTTACACCCACACCCACACCCACCACACATGCACACACAGCTGGATCAGCAGGCATTGTGTTTTCTCAGTGAGACTGTGTTCTGTATAAGTGGATTATGATGATGAATTCTAACACACAAAGAGCTGGAAACCACAGACAACCACACACACACACACACACACACACACAGAGAGAGAGAGTTTACATTCCCACTCATACACTCAGTCTTTTCCCGTAACTCCTCTATGAAAAAAGGAAGCAAAAATGCAAGGTTTGAGAAATGAGTTCCACTGTAAACGCAGTGTGTGAAATGAAACAGAACCGGAGAACCAGAGAACCGGAGAGCTCTCTGCAGAACACAAATAAACTGTCCACTTTCACATTCTACTCTCACGCTCAGAAAAATGGGAAGTTTGTAACATACAGATCGAAGCTATCTTAATTCTGGTTTAAAGATAGATAGACAAATAAATAAACAAATACATTTCTATATTACATTCCTAGACTACATTCATAGATTATTCAATAGAATGCTTCAATCTATGACATCAACAGATTTTTTTTTAGAATTTCCTTCCTTTATTCCATTGCACTTTCAATCATGACACTATAGTGCATTTACAGCACAGAGGGAGGATTACTGTTTTTCACGCTATAAATCCCACTCACACACACACACACACACACACACACACACACACACATGCACGCACGCACACACGCACACTGTTTGAATAAATCAAGGTGAACACTGAGTGAAATACGTTTAAAAATGTTTCACTCAACATTTCTCAAATGCAGTTATTCATTTCATGCAACATTTCATATTTTTGGGTAATTTGCTTTTTCATTCAAAGGCATAAAGTAGTAAAACACACACACACACATACACACACACATACACACACATACACTTCTTCAAGTTACACATGATAGAGTGTGTGTCGAGTGAAGAAACCCTTTGAAAAGGTTCCAGAAACAACAGAAGTGTAATTAATAATGTAAACTGGAAAATGTTTTAAAGATAAAAACAGCACAGAGTCCATTTGTTATTATGTGTTATTATTAAACTTACTGTACATGACTGCACCAACAACTCAATACATTATTTTTATTCTCCTGAGTGTATATTTGTATAAAATATACATCACTCACTGCCTTCTGTATCAGATCTGAATTGCATAAACGCTGCCCCTTGTTAATCAGACTCTTTGATAATTGCCTGTAGCTCAATACATCAGCAAAGGTGGGGACAAGAGAAGGTGGGACCTATGATAGTAATCCATTATTTGAATTCAGTGAGCAGTTCAGAAACCATCCCTATTTTTTTTTTATCGTAAATTAAATTATATTTTAATGCTTGATTTTTTTTAAATTATTATTATTTTAATTATACAGTGCTTTTAAATAGCAACAGATAAAAAGTACTTATAAATCCAAAAACAGGCTACTGGAACCACAAAACACTAAAAGAAGTGTATATTACAATAATATAAACATTTAAAACATTGTTTAAAAAAGTTTTTTTTTTTTTTAACTAATTTAAATTTATATCACCAGCTTGTGGATTACAGGTTGAGGCTTTTTAAATAGTGTTCTTAAAAATAACCAAAAGTAATTTTTATGTTTAGACCCGTATATACTGTATGCTCTTTAAAATAATTCTTAATGCACATTCCTGCTGCAAATGCTTTTAATAAAAGGTGAAAACAAGGTAAAACTGCTCTCGCACTCCTGGGGACAGTTTAAGATGGACATTCTTCTTCTTCCTTAGCATCCGATATGTCCTGCTCTGAGGTGAGTGTGATTACTCCCAACAATAAACAAGACCATATGTGGGACAAGATTCAGTCTTTGATAAATGGGTGTGTTCTGCTACCTCATATAACTGCATTTCTAGCAGGATTTTTTTTGTCACCAAAACATTGTGGTGATGGTAATTTGGCAACGATACGGGTACTAGAACCTGTAAAGTTAAAATTACTTTGAGAAAATGAAGTCAGAACAATGTTCAATTCAATTTGAACTTTCAACAATGGACATTGTTGCACACGGTTTTAAAGAATTTTTAGAATAAGGAATATATGTTTATGTTATATTTATAATTTTGTAGCAATTTTGACAGCCTGATGATGAAATAACATAATGTTGCAAAAATGACTTTAAAACTGATGGTCTGAGCAGGACACAACCCTGATCACTGAGGTATGATGCATGCTTACAGTACATCTGGATCACTTGCTGAACATGCTGGTAATTTTTGTAAACATGCGTATGTAGAAGAAACACCAGGTGAGAGTAGTTTACCAAATAATTAAATTAGATTTTTTGAAATTTTTAGCCTCAAAAAGTTAGGTTAAAAAGTAAAAATGCTTAGCAGCTGAAATCTGTTCTGGAAATGACTGAGTTTAAACACTGTGAAAAAATAACGTACTGAAAGAAAACGAGACAGATAGGTAACGTTGCAACACAGACAGACACTGTCGTGTCCACCCGGCTCTTCAATTAGAATTGTAAACCCTGTTAGAAACTCAAGGGACCAATGTGATTGGGCATTGAGTTAATTGCTCTAAATAGTGTTTTCTCTTTATCAACGTCTTTCTATAATTAAAAACGGAAAATATACTATGGACTGACGTCTGGAATGAAAGGGTTCAAGCTTCAACAGTAAATGACGGATTTTAAGTTGTTGGAAAAATTCTGCAGGACGTTCTGCGTAACTCATTCACTAAATCCAGT